>NC_092014.1:28421756-28671756 GCF_042242105.1 Pempheris klunzingeri | reverse complement strand
CCACTCTCGCAATCCAACAGCCTTGTGAGCTGCTACTTAGTAGTAGGACTTAGCTGGAATAAATGATCAAACTTATGTACAGTGAGTGTGTGTAAAAGCCAGGCAACCAATTCAATACAGGAAACTGGAATACTGGAAATACAGTGGTAGGAAAGATGTCACTGGCCTTCATTTACCTTATTGACTGCAAGAAAAAAAGACCTGGGTTTTGCTAATTGTGGTGGTCACTTTTCAATCAGTTCTGGTATTATTTTGCTGCTGAGATCTGGGGACATGCTGATACCAATGCATAGATGTGTACAGTGTGATCCAGTGGGGGAGTGTCCCAGGGAATTATGTTGGATGGTTCTGTAGCACAAATACACTACTCACAAAAAGTTAGGGATATTCGACTCTCAGGTGAAATATATGGAAAATGTAAAAAGTGAATGCTACAGTGATATTATATCATGAAAGTAGGACATTTAAGTAGAAGCATGCAATGGTGATTTTATTCATCTTAAACAATGTATTGAAAGAAAATCTACCAACAGTGGTAGGTATACCACAACAAAACATGTTCAGTGTCTCAATAAATTGGGATGTGGCCAAAGGACGTCCACTCCTCTCCTTTCTGTGACTCTTCCAGTCACTCTGTAATTCATGAAGCAGTGTGCACTGCTTGTCTCTGTCGAACAGAGTCACCACATCTTCAGATGCAGGCAATGACGTTGCTGGTTAAAAATGTAGGTTAAAAAATACAACCTACATTCTAAAAATGAGCCAGATTGTTAATCAACATCATAGCTAGATGTCGTCATGCTGAAAGATTTCATTCTACTGTTACTATAAGAGGTAAATTGCAGAATCAGGCCACTGCCACTAGAGAGATAGTGGTGCATATATGCAGATATACAGCAGGCTTATAATTACCATATACTTACCTGCACTATCCAGGGACAGTGTACATAGCAGTGGCCATCTTGCAGAGCACAGCTGCAACCAATCGTGTATTTAGCTGTCATGTTTACTGTGAACGCAGGCTTCTCTTCCCTGACTGTAGCTTCAAAGAAAACGGCTCCTCACAGGAGGAGCTGTGATAAGCTCAGGTACGAAAAGTCTGTCCATAACCCGTAGGTTTCATGGAATGGTATGAAATGGATGAATATATTTACATCATCAGTAGTTCGAGCATTGTCAAACTTCATCAAGAAAAAACAAAAGCTGTCTGACGATGGCGACACAAGCTATAGGAAGGATGGGAGCCACACCAGGTCCTCTAACCACATTTCCCTCCTGGACGGACGGACAGAATGATGGAACAATCAAAAGAAGATAAAAAAAGAAGGAGATGTATAGAATCAGAGGGGACAGGCCGAACAGTGTTGATCAGTGACTGAAGTGTGTGTTGTGATGACTCTCTCCTGATTGGACCTGGATAACCTCAGCCTGGACACATGCACAGACACAAGCCTCTGTAGGTGTGAGTGCATGCGTGTGCACGATGGATGCACCGGTCTACATAACCGTCGCACAGCACGTGCATGACAGAGTGAGTGCATACACAGTACGTGGGTGCAAATAAACACATAGGCAGAAACGGATTTCTGAACAAGAGAAAACCCTTAAAAATCAAGTGTGTGTGTGTGTGTGAATGAGACAGAGAAAGACTGTGTTGAGGCCAATCGCCACCTTGCCTGTCTTGTTAGTAAAACATATCGGTGGCAGTGATTCAAATGGTAAATGGTCTGTATTTGTATAGACCCTTTCTAGTTATTTCAACTACTCAAACTGCTTTTACATCACATCCTCATTCACCCATCATTCATACAGGAGGGATCTAATTTGGAGGAGACTATTCTTTCATACTCATTCACACACTGTAGCAGGTTGGGGTTCAGTGTCTTGCCCAAGGACACTTCGACATGTTGACCCATAGGAGCTGGGGATCAAACCCCCGACCTTCTGATTGAGGGACGACCCACTCTACCACTGAGCCACAGCTGCCCACAATTCAAAGAGAAGCAGAACCTGATCTTTCTGTTAGTTTTCCTTTTTTCCTCTCCCATTTGCATTATTTATCTCTTCTTCCTCTCCTCTTTCTAACACCTGTTAGTACATCCACACACACACACACACACACACAGTTTTAATACGACTGTCTCCTGCACTAAATCTGTGATAAAACATGCAAATGGTGTAGCGCCCGCTCTATACGGCAATTCATCACCTCCCTTCTACAGTGTTCATGCTGCACACACTGACTCATGTTGACAAAACAGGTCACAGTCTGGGGGGGGGGGGGGGGGGGGGGCAAATATACGGAGCAGACCGGAGAATATTACAGTAACAAAGATCAGCTGTCAGGTTGCACGCTTACATACATTTTTGTGGCACAAACTTATGATTTACACTCAACTGGTCGTCGCGACGACGCAAGAATGAAGACACATTCATACGCTTACACACATTCTCACACATACCCATATATACATATACCCATGCATACATTAAAGATATGTCAGTTTTTAATATTCTCAGCTACAGTATAGCAAAACCTTTAATATTCACTGTTCTTCACTCTTCGTCTGTCATACGCTCTGCTTGTTGCAAATTAACCGAGGAGCGCCTGGCGAAACGAGAAAGAAGAGAAAAGAAGAAGAAGACAGAGTAAAAAGAACTACGCCGACATCAGAGAATCTAAGGGGTTATCACTTAAACAGGCAAAACCTGCTGACGTACAGGTTAGCACAGATGTGTATCAAATGACGCTCTCAGAAACAGCACAGTGACCAGCAGTAGCACACGTCATTCATTTTAAATGACAAACAACAGAGGGCAACTTTATGCATATAAGGTTTGATACAATAAAGCGGTGTCCTTTTGGAGTGCAGGTGTGTTTATAAAAAAAAAAAAGTTGACTGGCACAACTGCAAAGGTCAGAGGCCCAAACGTCTGGTCAACAAGTTCTCTGATGGGGTTTGTGGTGAAGATGGCGTGGAAAGCCTTGTGTGTGTTCTCTATATACTTTCGGTGTGGCCCGTTTTTCGTGGTTTGGGTCCCTTAGTTTTACTGAAGGCATCAATGAGCTGTTGAACGCTCTTTCCTGTTTCAGCATGGCGGTGCCACCCTGCATAATGAAAGGGTTTCTAAAGAGCATAACAAAAACCATTAAACCTATAAACGGCTGTAAAATAAAAACCTCTGGGAGAGAAAATGACACTGCCAGTGTGAGTGCATAGTGCTATTGTTCCTCCAAATTTTGACCACATATCCCATAAATCCCGTCTCCCCGTTTATGTAAACACAACACACAGTTACCCTGTTAATAACTTACAGAACTGATGAACATAATAGATAAAACTTGCAATTGTGCTTTGAAACGTGCGCGAGAGAGTCAACGGTGGAGGGATAATGAAAGAAAAAAGGAGAAAAGAACTGTGCAAGTGTGAGCAGGAGTTGTGCGTTATGCATAATGCATCAGGCGTCTGTTTTATTGAACATCATGATGTGTTTCTTTATGGTTTTTAATATGTTGTCAGCTCCTCAAGGCTTCTTCATGCAATTACTTAGTGGCATCATTGTGCTTATAAAACCACTACTTTACATCCTACTGCATGGGGAGAAAAGACAGACACCCACACAGAGAGAGAGGGAGGGAGAGAGAGAGAGAGAGAGAGGGAGGGAGAGAGAGGGAAAGAGAGAGAGAGGGAGGGAGGGGTGCATGAATATGCTGTGAGTTATCTGTGCCCATATATACATTATATGAGGGCACACACACCTGTGCATGGACTTCATGTTTGGTCTGTATGACAAGATAAACAGATGCACACATTGCACACGCACACACACACACACACACATTATACGCACACACACACACACGGGCATTTATGCACATTCACTAAAACACACATATGCAATATTGTAAGCAACACTAATGATATAGAGAAGTATTTCCAAGCCATGCAATATGCATGGCTGGAGAGTAGTGTCGCTGAATAAAACTGCCTAACAACAGCAGGGAGGAACTGTCTCATTGTGGTTCCGAATCCCTGGGGACCGTCATGTTTGGAGCGCAGCCCTTATCACTGCTGGCTGTGAATATGTATGGCCTCTGCTTTTTCCACTCTCTTTGGTATTTAAAAAGAAACCTAGATGATTCTTGTTGTTTTCCTGCCGTTTTTGAAGGTCAGTAAGTTTAAAAGAAAATAAAGTGATATATTTGTCTGCAAAAGACGCCAGTGAGGTGATGATTTCACACTAACACTTGATCACACATTAAGGGGTTTTTACTGGGGATTTTGTAATGCTTTCATTGCACAAAACAGATTTAATTTGCCCTCATTTACGACACGGCTGCACCAGGGTTTCGCGCAGGTACAACGGAAGAAAATGCTGCTGCACTGCTGCAAACTCACATGCAATGTGCATTTTAATGTGTTCCTGTTTGGATGGGATTCATGCAATTTAACAAGCGCTGCAGCTGATTTACCGCTAAAGGAGATGGAATGACATCTGAAATGTAATGTCTGAGGAGAGCAGATGTAAAACAGACTAACACAGAGGTACGAAGACAAGAGGGAGAGGCAGACAGAAACTGTGAGACGACATCAAATCGTTGAAAGAACACAAACACCTAAGTGACATGAGTGAAGAATATTGCAGCAAATTAAAGATTCATCAGGAAGTCACTCTACAGTACTCTCTGTTCAGCATGACAACACAAGACAAAAGAGCAGCAGCCATTTTTACGGTGACTCTTTAGAAGGATGGGTGGAAGGTGAACAGGAGACGGCCACTCACTAAATCAAACTAACTTAGGGAGAAGTGGTAAATCTGCCACTGTTATTACTGTAAACTGCATATGTGCCTTGCAAGTACGAAAACTTTGAGGAACAACAACAGTGAGTGCAGGAGTCAGTTATCAGCATTTCTGATACACAAAAGTTGTAACTGTCCTCAAAAGGAGCAATCTGGAAGATTTCAGTTTGGTTCTCTTTGGCAGCACCTGTGGTGATGTCCAAACAGTGTCCTGGCTGATGGTGTAGACCAGGGGTGCCCACACTGCGTACACTGCATAACTGCAGCTAAAGTAACCCTTGGTATTACACATAAAAACTGACAGCAGTAATGCACACAGGTGACAAACAGTGATGGAACCATCAATACTGCCTATCACTACCTTCCTCTGATGACTTGCACTGAATGGAGTCAAATATCCCTCCCTATCCTATTCCCTATCTCGGAGTATCTCTTCTTTAGTAGATATAGATTGGAAGGCTAACTAGGTCACGTCGCTCGCTGGAGTTTTGCAGTAGCTAGAGCGTTTGACCGTGTGCAAGAGATCTCAGACTGGCCGTCCTGTACGTCTATCAAGTCGCAGAAGATACATACATTTATTCATTTTCTAAACCACTTAGTCCTAATTAGGGATGATAGATGAGACTAAAATCTTTTAATGTCACGCAATCTACCCGCACTACCTTTGCAAACCTTTCATCGTTTGTAGTCATCGACACTTTGTTTTTCTGGTTGTGATAAATATTTCCTCATAATTCAGCAGAGATGGAAGAAAACGTCACGCCACTTCCTCCTAACCTCTCTGGCAGACTAACCATTGCTGGGGGATGAGCGTCGCCTGTGACGTTGACTCCACACCCAGTTGTTAATACCAAAGAATGTCATCAGTGGGCCATAGGCTAAGGTGTTACCTCATTCACTGACATATAGGGACTAGGCAGACATTCATTTAACTGAACATCTTTGAGATCATGATTCTGAACGACAAAGGGTGCTTTGAGATATCTCTAGTGTCCTGAGGGTTCAGACATCTTACAGTTTTATGTGGGAGATTGGTTACGTAAATCTCTTTGGCACAACTGGTTTTTTTTTGTTTCCACAAGAAGTGGAAGATTAGAAATGCTCAATAAAAGTCAAACTTTCTTTCCTCCCTCATCATCACCTAGCTGGTACATGTTGATCCTTGCTGCTGACTCATCTCTCTCTGCTTCTTGCAAAGTTCCCACTCTGAATCCCATTTTGCAGCTGTTGACTACATCAACCGCATCCTCCCCTTGCTGTAAAATAAGCATCAGCAAAAGAGGACATGGCTGTCTACTCCCCCAGGGCACCATGGAAAATGTGTGTGACTGATGTGTCAGCTTGCCAATATGTGAAAATGGTTACAGTGAAGAAAATATTGAATATCAACACATTATGTCCAACAGGGCAGTTCAGCTGCTTAATGCCCTCCCACCCACCCACCCACGACCACCACCAACTAGCAGTTCATACAAATATGGATTTTCTGCCTTTAATGTGTTAATATCAACATACAAGAGAGGGTTTTTTTTAATTAAGGTGTTTGTTTGTGATCTGTTGTATCAATGTCTTCTCACCACTTATCCCCTTTCATTCCAGTTGCAACTTTTTTTAATTTTATTTTGTGTTTCTTATTTAATTTCTGTGGCTAACAACTACTACATCTTAAATGTCAGGGATAGTTCAGCTTTTAACAACAGCAGACAGGACAGAAGGAAAGAGAGAGAGAGAGAGAGAGAGAGAGAGAGAGAGCTGGTAAATCCCTCCACGTCTGGAAAACTTTGAGCAGAAAAGTTAAACTTCTCTGGCGCCTTTTAAAAGTGGTGCACGTAAACTAGTGTTCCCCCGCAGGACGACAGCAAAGACAATAAACTGTAACTGTTGACATTGTGTGTTGCTTGCAAACTTGCTGCAAGCATGACTGCTATTCTTCTGACGGCGGTAGAGAGCAAGAACGGGGAGAGAAATGAGGGCGTAAAAAGAAAGGGAAGAGACAGTGGCAGATGGAGAGGTAGACGTTGGGAGGAAGAGGTAAATGCAGAAGTGAATCGTCTGCTGATTTGTCAGTGCGGCGGCACAGAGGTGTGGTTTCTCTGTTCAGGTTGCCGCTGGAGCTGACATACAGTTCTGCAAGCTGTCTCACTGTGAACGTCAGTGCAAGCTGGGGTGGACATCAAGTGCCTCTGCTTACTATTGGCCAGGCTCTCACTGCAGCTATCTTTTCAGCCCTGGGGAGTTGTGATTCATTCTCTTTCTACACTACAAAGAATTTCTACCTTAATGAGTCAGAGTATAAAGTGATAACTTCTGTAAACACTTGTTATCTCTGGTCTGAACCAAAAAGGAAAAGTTCGTTGAGTCGTGGTATTTGGTGATTTATTGATTTGTTTATAAGAACTAAATACGAACATCATTTGAGTCTTTTGTTTTGTTGCGTCAAGCTGTCTAAGATCGGCCAATTTTTGGGGGACTGCCCATTATTCCAAAACCCCAAAAGTGTCCCATTAGATTGAAAACCCATTTGACAGCCCATTATTCCAGGAAGCCTCATTGCTCCAAAAATCCCCACTGTCTGTGCAGTTGTTAGTTCAGTGACTGCTGGGATAGGGTTAGGGTTACATCTCACCACTCAGGTGGTGGGGGTCTGCACCAACTAAGGTAAGATTTTACCCTGACTTTGAAAACGTGTCTGCGACAGTAGAATCCCTTGAAATGTTTTTTTTTTGGTGTAAGGTCAGAGAGATTGCCTATTAAGGGCCAAACCTTTGCAGATTTAGCACCATGTACAGGACCGGCAGTCGCTGAACTAACAACTGCAGGGAGAGGGAGGATTTTCAGAGCAACGGACCCTCGGAGCAATGGGCATTCGTTGTTTTTGGATAAAGGCCTGTCAGATAAATGGGCTTTTGGTCCAGTGGGACATTTTTCTTACTATAGGGGTTTCATAATAATGGACCATTGGGACAATGGCATGGCACCCAGCTTTAGGCATGTTGCTCCGTTGCCTAATAGCCCAGAAGTTTGGATTTTGTTCTAATTGCTGCCAAGCTGCAGTGGACCTCTCCTTAAAGACCACTGCCGTGCTGATACTGGTGCCACCTGTGTTCAGATGACATTGCTTCGGCCACACCGGACGGAACAAATTGAGGAAGCGCTTTGCAAATTAGCTCTGGCTGTCAATGCCATGACATCTAGCCTAAACCATGCACAGTACATACCTCTTTTTTCTCCAGCTGTCCATCTCGAGTCAGACTCAGAATGCTCTTTGATGCAAACAAAGGAAAAACTTTAACAAATGTTTTAATATCTGATTGATATTTAACAAACTTTTAATATCTGATTGAGAAGCAAATGTATTTAGCTTGTTTGTTTAGCCCTCCACGACACACACAGTGCGTTTTGGTGAGTAACAATGATCAGATCGGACGGCTGAGACAACTACTGTAAACAGATGTTCTGCCTGTAAATGCTACTGTCGTTCTTGCCGTCACCCTCATTAGCAATGCTAATGTACAGTTATCAATGCTAATTAAATCATCCTCATGTCCTATCCCCTCTCTGTCCTCCACACGCAACTCTGCAATCCTAACTTTACTCCTTCACCTCAAGGATAATTAGAAGGGTTTAAAACAGCAGTCTGCGCTATTAATAGTTGATGGAGGTTAATTTACCTCAGTTGAGAAGCAGCATCACTCGCAGTGGCAGGTCAACCCAGTCTCACAGAAATTTTAAGTATGAATTTGTGTCCTTGGGCGAATTCCTTGTTTTGTTTTGTTTTTGTGTCCCTGATAAAATATCAAACCAAAGCATTTCTATGGGATTATGTTTCAGCGTCTACATCATGTCTATTTTCAGTCAGTGGAACTTCTGTAGGACCTGGGAGCAGAGAAGCTGTGCTGTTATTTCTCATTCTATATATATACATAAAACTATAACTGTTACATTACTCAGCATTTAACCAGAAGATTTTATCCTTCAACAGCTCCCTGTTAAACATCTCTGAACTTAAAACACGACAGCGTCCTTGACAGCTCAACAATCAAACCGTTATGGCCATCAGTCTGAATTATTTCTGAACTTTTTCTATTTTTTGTCCGTCTTTCACAGCGGGAATGGTGTCATTACCCATGACCCTCAGCGATGTGGGAACAAATCCACTCTGCATAACGTTACAAACTTTTATTATTACTATGATATCATTATAGTGTTTACAAGACTCAGTTAAGCAGCTGATTACTGATTCGGTTTTACTGGATATTTGATACATTCAATAGTTGCACCTCTAAAGAAAATACACCATGTTGGGGGGGGGGGGGGGGGGGGGGGGGGTCGACTATTGTTTTCAGTTCTCTGCCGTAGGTTGGCTTCGCTTCATTTCAAATAGCTGCCGGTCGATCAGTCCAAACACCCCTGTGTCTTTAGAGAAAAGCCTGTGATTGTAACAATTGTTCATTCAATTATATAGGAGTTAAATAACTTTCTTAGACCATTAAAGCAATGTAATGTACACACACACACACACACACACACACACACATATATATATATATATATATATATATATATATATATATATACACACACACACACACATATATATACATATATCTATATATGTCTTACTCTGACAGTGTGTATCTCCTTTGTGCTCTGTCTGTGTCACCATACACTCTCTATTGGTGAATGATAGTCAGGAGTTACTAAATATTAAAACCGCTGTGCACTTTTGTTTAATCAAAATATGGCCAGCATGGCTCGAAATCCTCTCCTCCTCCTCCTCCGGATGTTCCGGCTCACCTGTTCAGATCTCAGTTTCTACCTCCACGCAGACGCAGACGATGAGGGTCCTGCAGCGGCCGGCCTGTCAGGTTTGTGGCTTGGCTAGCTCTAGCTCTAGCTCTCTCTCTCTGTCTCTCTCTTTCTCCGGAGCTGACTCAGTTTCCCCGCTGTCTTCCTTCTTAATATGGAGCCGCGTTGCTTCCCCACATGTCTCCTCTCCTCTCCTCTCCACACCTGGCCGGTGCCTGTTGCTTCCTACGTCATCGCCTCCCCTCCGGTGTTCATCCGCTGAGCCGCGTAGTGATGCGGTTTATACGCCGATCCTATCAACTAGAAGTGCGTTGGTTTATGCAACAAAACTTTAATTCTCCAGGACTTCTTCACTTCCTGCGCCCCGGATATTCTTTTTTCCTGAGGGAGACCTGGATAAATGCTGGTGAGTTGACAGCCTTCACGGAGCTTTCACCTCCTGACTGCACTTTTTTTTTTTTTTTTAATTCTCCAAGGACCAACTTCTACTGTCAACTCTTCTTTCTCCTCCTTTGGACTGAGTTTGTTTGAACTGGCCACCTGAATATCATGGGAGCTTTATAAATGACTTCTCTGGTTTCTTGGCTGGTGTCATAACAGATTATGTGGTTTTAACGTGCATGTCTGTTGTCCTTCGAAGCTCTTGGTGAAAGACTTTTATAGATATGAGTGAAGCTTTTAACTTTGTACAACATGTCACTGGACCCACACAAGTATGACATGGAGCAGTGTTCTCTGATCACATGCCTGTTTCATGTGTCGTAGCTTTAAACCTCTCCCTAAACAGTACAGCACAACATGTGATGCATGTATACACACCAACACACACACACACACACACTCACAACCTTTGAGTGCTTTATTGTTTTAAGAAAAAAAAAAAAAAGATACAACTATCAAATATGTGAAATGTCCAGTACAGCCGGATTAGTAATCACACTGCATCTGGATGATCTCTCATTAAACTCAAGTCTTGTAAACAATATAATGGAATCACAGTAATGATAAAAGTTTTTGTAACATAATGCAGAGCGGATGTCTTTGTACGTCATCGAGGGTCAGGGGTCACGGATAATGATGCCGCTTGGGACAAAAAAAAAAACTTGATTGATTTTCCAATCGAGGAGGAAATAATTCAGACCGACGGCCTGAACAATGGTCCGCCGCATTGTGGAGCTGTCAAGGGCAACTGTCGTGTTTTCATGTCGAGAGATGTTTCACAAGAAAGCCCTGACAGTGATGAAAAGCGGAGCGTCAGAGACAGTCGAGCCGCTTCTGCTATTAAAAACGGACAAAGCCCGATTATTCAGGATGAAAGGAGAAGTACATTAAAAAACGGACGGGCAGGGTTATTGTTGACTTATCAAACATGTTGTTGACCTTGTGGAACCATCTGACTGATGTGGACTGATGAAATAAAGAGAGGAAAACAAGGATACAATCTTGTGGTTAAATGTTGAGTAATGTAGCGGTTAGACTTTAACAAAAAATATATATATGTATATGTATATATATATATATATATACACACTGTTGCCCATAAAGTTGGAATAATTGTTCAATACCCCCAATTTCGTTAAAGCCTGAATCCACAGTTTTCAAAGGTTAATTGTGGTTTAAGTTTCACTGTGATATGTTTGGAAGAGTTTGATCAATAAAGTTGAGAAGATATAAACTTTATTTATCAAGAATAAATCACACTGTCACAATCATTTTGTGAGAGGAGGTAAAAAACACTTTATGGGCAACAGTGTATTTAGAAATAACAGCACAGCTTCTCTGCTCCTGGGGCCTACAGAAGTTCCACTGGCAGGAAAAAAAAATAATCCCATAGAAATACACTGGTTTGTAAATCAGGGATGTGGAAAAAAAAAGAGAAATTCATTCATAGATTAAATTTCATGACTATTCGACAAACGTCCGTGAGACACTGAGCTCAGATGCTCCATTGTTTGCTGCAAACTTGATGTTTTTCTAAGTGGTAACAGCGTTTTTGCTTTTTGTAAAAAAGAAAAAAGAAAAATAAAATCACATCTGCTGGAATAATCCTACAGCAGACAGCTTATTATGGGATGGTGAACACACACGTTTCTCTGTTCACACATTTCTTTAATTTACTTAAATGTATTAATTGATTCATTTGATTTAAGCCTATTCTTTTAAACATAGTAAGCCATTAAGCACTTCATCATATTTAGTCTACTGAACTTTTAATTGTGTTTTTGATGATCCCTATAATTACATGGTCAAAACTATTGTTAAGGTTGGATCAGGTTTCATGCAAAACATGAAACTATCTCTCATATGTGGTATTCCAGTTGTGTGCTAAAGGGTTAATGTAACTAGACTACATGCTCTCATTGGCTGAGCTGTGCTTGGCCGTTGCTCTTTGATACATCCGTGAAACATCAGAGGACTTTGAAGGGCTTTGCATCTGAAAAGTTCAGTGAAAGTTCAGCGCCTTGTTAAAGCACCTCACAGCATCTAGTGGCCACATTTACTCCATTATTTTTGACTATTTTTCTCTCTCCTCTTCATCGCTCGCTCACTCACTCACTCAGGCTCTTAGCAGCCATAGTGCTCAGTAGCTCCACTCTTTCATCTGTCTTTCAAATCAATAGGCCACATTGGGAACAACGCTGGAGGAGAAAATAGAGTGTTAGTCCAGATTCCCATTTCCCCAAACGCCGCTCTTTTTTTCTACTCTTATTGGGTTTCTATTAGTGTCTCAACTGTGTCACTGTGTGTGTGTGTGTGTGTGTGTGTGCACAACACTACATTCAAACACCCTCCGTATTTTACCTTTCTGCTTCTATATGTCCATACCTCTGTCCTTCATAGTTTCTGTAGATTCTCCACACTCTCTTCTTTCCTGTCTTATCTGTTCCTCAGTCATACTCCTCCACCTCCTTCACTTCATTCTTCCATCCTCTCTCCTCCTTCACTCTCAAATCCATTCATTTTTTTCTGTCTACCCCATCTCCCTTCCTTACCTACATCAGTTTTGCTTGTTTCTCTTCTTCTCTCCTCCTTATTGCATGCCCCCCCGGTTCCTTTCTTTCCCCCTCTTGCCATTTATTACCTCCTCCTCTCTATTTTCTGTCAATCTGTACAGAACAAACCCATCAGTCCATCAGTGAGCTGTCTTCATTAGAGTGAGCACTGATTGGCAGCTGAGCGTCATGTCCACCGTGTGTGTGTGTGTGTGTGTGTGTGTGTGTGCTTCTTTCCAATGGATCACATCACTGTCATCATTAATTATAACTGATGAATCAGTCAGCATTCTACATGAGCTCATCATTTTGAAAAATCTCTGTTTTATTTGAATATTTATTAGGGAGCTGAAAGAAAAATCTCTGATATTTCACAGGGAAAAACGCAGCCTCTGTAATTGAAGTGAAAAGCTCACCAGCTGGAGCCCAGACCACGGCTGAGATGCCTTTTAACAAGGTTAAAAAAGGTTGGATAAAAGACAAACACGCTTCCAATATCTATATACAGCATATATGTGTGTGTTTTCTTCCACAGGGGCAGCCTAGATCTTGATGATCTGACTTCCCCCCCCAGCTCTCACCAACACCACCACCACCACCACCACCCAGGCCCATGTCAACGTCACCAGAGGCGCTCCATTGTTAGAGAAAACTTTTAGGAACCTTTCCTGCAGTCTCTGTTTGCTCTCGACGCTCAGCCTTGAAAAGGGTTCCTGTGTCAAAATCTAGTTTGCAGATTAAAATTTTCTGTTTATATGTTGCATATTCCTGACGCGATGTTTTCAAATGACAGACCGCAAGTTCATAATGGAGCCACGGTGTGTTCTAGCACAGGAAGAGTGGGAGTCGGCTCATGTTTGAAGAAACTCTAGAACAGGGGTGTCACAGTCAATCAAAGAAGGGGCCAAAATTTAAAACACGTTCTAAGTCGCGGGTCAAAGTCTAAAAGTGACTGTTTTATTATAGTATATAATATAATATTTATTTTATTCAGAAATATGAATTTTAAATTATTTTCTTTTTTGTACGTGTCCTGATGTTTTGTCTCATAGTGCCGTCTTATATTTATATTCTTTAATTACGGCCACATCAGCTCCACAAAGAAGACACACAGACAAACAGGTAAAACTCTGATTCCCACCTGCTTTGAAAGTCTCTGTTTTCAAAGTCCACTTTTCATTTAGCCATTTATTTTGGGGGGGGGGGGGGCTAGCTTAAGTGTCACTAGAAAGGCGCTGACCGATGCATTGATCCGCTGATCGGCGTGTCATTATACCTGTGGGAGGAGGGGCTGCTGCACGGGTCCTGACTAGCTGTTCAGTGCATTGTGGGATTTGTAGTATGAGAGGTGGGAGTGCTGTTTACCGACGGGCCATTCTTAATAGTCACATGACATGATCTTGCGGGCCGTATATGATTGAGTTTGACACGTCTGCCCTAGAAGCTGGATGTACACGCTGCTAGTCATCTGGTCACAAACAGTCGGGTGAAGACAAAATACAGACTAACACCAAGACAAGCATCAATATACATCGGACGGTACAAAGTGTTGCCTTTTGTCCGTCCCTGTGGTCACACTCAGGTTCTTATAAAATATATCACCTCTGCGGCTTTTTCTGAAGAATACACGGACCTGATGTTACGGTTCGTGAACAAGTCATATATGTCCGTGAAGTCATTATGTGGCCTGCTGCTGATCAGGGCACAGTTTAAACTGTTGAAACACCCAGCGGTAGCAAGCACAAACACACACAGGAACATATCTTTCACGATGTAAAGGCCACCGCGGAGTCCTGCTGTTCAGACAGCAGCTTTATGACAAGTCATAAAACAAAGACAGCAGCCACTGCCCCAGGAGAGGTCATTTGGCTGGACATGGCTACCAGTCACACACACTCACACACTCCCCAACGCACACAGTGGGAGTCAACCTTAGTGGTGGCCCTTAGATGAAATAAAGTGGCAAAAGACACAGTGAGAGAAGCAGAACAAGACAAAGAGAGAGAGAGAAAATACTGAGAGAGCCAAGAGAGGGAAAAAGAAAACCTAAAAAATATACTCTAAATATATGTGTATATATATGTATACACATATATTTATGTATATATGTCCCAGATTTTGTTTTCTTATCTTTTGCTCTGAATGCCAAGTGATCAATATATCACCACAGATGCTACTGTATGTACACTAATCCTAATCTTCTTCTTTAAACACACTATTTAGGAAAACCTTGAAGATGTATTAGTCTGGAATAACATTAAGAAGGTTTTAAATAGTAAGTCTGAAGCAGAAAATGACTGTAACAAAGGTAAGCCTACCAGAAACAGGAGGATTGATGTGAAGGATCAGTGCAAGAAATGTTGAGTGACAACAGAAAAGTTAGCAGTGAGTGAGAAGAGCATTAATGGGAAGAAGAGAAACTTCAGCAGCGTGGTGAGTGTGACATCACTCTACTACTATATAGGTGGTGCTTTGAAAACGTACATAATGCTTCATTTAGCTTCATTTAGCAAGACAACAAGCATGGAGGAAGTGTTGAGTTTGCATTACCAGCAAAAGGCATGAACAGCACATTAAAAGAGGAGCCGGTCAGAAAAGAGGATGGCTTCTTACTGCAGTAATACATGCAGTCATTTACAAACATACACTCGATGCTGTCCACATACACATTTTCTAAATATGTGTGTGGAGAAATGCAAATAACACCAAGAAAGTGTTGATTGATGATGTTTCTGCAGAGAAATGGTGACACATTTTGATTGATAGATGCTTTTAAAGCCTGATTTTCCTGCTATTGGCAGGACCGAGCAATGCAGATGTCTCTCCCTGTTGTAACTGTAAGGGCCAGTGAGAACAAACCTGCTACAGCCAGCTTCTCCGACACTTATCGCTGTAAAATGTGTTAACAAACATTTAATGAACTGACGGCGGCCCGCGGCTGTTTGAAGTATACGTGGGATTTTACCAACACATCATTACAACAACACATCTTATTTACATACAATATCATAAGAGTCACCAGCGGCAACCTGTTGATTATTATTAACCAAGTGCTCCACTTGTAGCCGTGTGTGTGTGTGTGTGTGTGTGTGTGTGTCTGTACAAAGAGGATGGCACCGAGGACGGCTGATGACTCTCAAGCTTCTTCTTCTTTAAATTATTTTATATTTTATATATATCTAACGATGCCCTTCCACTCCCACCTTCAGCAAAGCTCAGATCTCCCGCTCCTTCGAGGTTTGCGTCGGACCCAATGGATCGCACTTCCAATGCAGCCCTCTAGCTGGGAGCTTGATGATGTCAACATCAGCCAAACAAAGGAGCTGATTGTGGACTTACGAGAAGCACCGAGGAGAGAGAGACGTGCCCCCATCATCATCAATGGGCCTATGATGGAGAGAGTCAGCAGGATCCACCATCAGAGAGGACCTGACCTGAACTCACCACATAGACACTACTACTCTACAGAGGGTGGTGAAACCTGCTCAGCGCATCACCAGGACGGAGCCTCCATCCACGGAGGACCTCCACACCCAGCGGGGCAGGAAGAAGGTCAACAGGATCACCAGAGACCCCAAGCGCCTCGGCTACAAACTGCCGTCTAGCAGGCGGTGCCACAGCATCTGGTCCTGCACCGACAGGCTTACATCCCGCAGCTTTTGAGATCGTCACCGTGACATTTGTACTGCCACATGGGTGTCACTTTACACCGTGCACGACATACTGCTGCCATACTTGGTTACTTGCTGTTTGCAGCCCCACTAACCCCCCTCACTGCAACTGTTATGTACAAGGCAATATTTTCTTTAAAACAACTGAACCTGCATTGGGACTAAGAAAATTCTGGCACACATATAGCACTGATGGAGAGCAAATGGCTTGAGGGGTTTTTTTTGCACTGAAGTTGTGTTTACATCATTGTTCTGATAGTGTTTGATTTCCTCTTTTTCCCTATAGGAGCACCCTGCAGTTTGAAAGAAACGGGCATTTTCCAGGCAGTTCCCCCAAACTTACAGTACTAAACAGTGCTAAATTGCTGGTGTGCTCCTACAGGTCCTGCACTGTTAAATCTTGCGGTCCTTTCTTATTTTGGTTGATATTGTTCTCACTTAATCGACATCGCTAAACACCGTTAATGTGTATGTGAGGCAGGTCAAATAGGGGCATCTAACAGTGTTACAGACTACTTTATACATATGTAATTGCATGACAGCACTGGAGATGACTAATGCATGTACTGGAAGAGCTATTCTGCAGCAAATTAAGGGCCATTTTCATATAAGTGCAGGGCGCAGCGTTGTATCAGCAGTGACATTTTCAAGGATCACCATTAATTATGTGGTGATCCATGTTCTCTGATCCGGAGTTTCCTTTGCATTACCATAAGCTGTCAGCACATTCCCGCAGGCTGAGCAATGCTTTTAAAGGTGGTGAGTGGATCTGATTTCCCTGCTCCTGATTGATGTCGGCCTCTTATAGACCTATTCTAATATTGTACTCCATAATTGCATACAAAGGTCTATTGCCATACCCACTGCACCGCGCATCTTCTGCCTGAGCTTTTGCTGTGCATCTTGATTGACTGAGGAGGGCCTACAAAATTAAACCAATTTCATGCCATACAAAAACACTGCAGTGTTATCGCAGTTATGCATCTTGTCTTTTTTTACAAGGTGCAAAACCCTAAACCAGTGGTTTCAAAAAAAACCTTTCAGTGGAGCCATGTTTTGTACAGTGAAAGCTCTGTTGAAAAGAGGAGCACATTTTAATACACCAGATGCAGCATTGTTCATAACAAGTACATGGACAGCGCTCCCTACACTTATCGAATTTGAATTTAAATTCTCCTGCAGCAGATTGATTGGTTGCTGTCCAGGCTTTTGAAAACAATGTCCTAGATTTTTAGCCACTTGCATTTATGAAGCTCCTATAGACAGCCAATTCAACCCAATCGAATTGTATAGTCCTAGAGAGTGGTGCCAAAATGGGTCCAATGTGTGTCTGAGTGATTGAGGAGCCCCAGAGCTGGACAAGGGCCTACAAGTGTACTAGGAATTAGATGTTAACTGTTTCAGGGCCCTAAATGTGCTGGCTTAAAGGAACGCAGAGTTTTATGTCTCATTTGGGAAATTTGTGGTTGAGTCATGTCACAGCAACAACCACCACCCTACACATAATTATGAGTTATATACATTTAAAAGTTAAAGAAGTAAACAATTAAAACACAACACCACATTCATTCAACTGTTCATTTTTATTATTTTCTATTGTACATATTCTATTGTACATTCATACTGAAGACATCAACATTATGAAGGAATGATTGAGTAAACAAACCAGGATATGTGCTCTATTTTAGATTCTTCAAATTGCCCATCTTCTGCTGTGATGAAAGCTTTGCACACCTTTGACAGTCCATCGTTACTTTAAGACACGAAGGTCAGTCACTGCAGAAAATTTCAACAACTTTATCCATGAGCGCAGTCGAGAAAAACATCAAACGCTCTGATGAAACTGGCTCTCATGAGGACCCCCCCCAGGAAAGGAAGACCAAGAGTTACCTCTGCTGCAGAGTTCACTTCATTAGTTAGAAGCCTCAGAAACCACCAGTTAACAGAACCTCAGATTGGAGCCACATAAAATACTTTGCAGAGATTAAGTAGCAGACGCACCTCATCATCGCTGTTCAGAGGAGACTGTGTGAACCGGGCCTTTGTGGTGGAACTGCTGCAAAGAAGAACTACTGAGGAAGAAGAAGAAGAAGAAGAAGGAGAGAGCTGCTTGGGCCAAGAAAAACAGAGAATGGACATTATTCCAGTGGAAATCTGTACTTTGTTCTGATGAGACCACTGGAGATTTTTTGTTCCATCCACCATGTCTTTGTTTCTACATGTGTGATTCCCACAGTGAAGCATTCTGCAGGGACATGCCATCCCATCTTGTTCGAGCTTAGTGGGTCCATCATTTCCAGAGAACAATGACCCAACACACACCTCCAGGCTTGTGTGAGGGCTAAACCCATCTGAGATGGTTTGGGATGAGTTGGACCGCAGAGTGAAGGAAAAGCAGCCAACAAGTGCTCAGCACCTCTGGGAGCTCCTTTCAGACTGTTGGAAAACCATCCAGGTGACGACCGCATGAAGCTGACTGAGAGAATAACAAGAGTGAAGCAAAGCTGTCGAAGCAAAAGGTGGCTACTGTGAAGAATCTAAAATATGAAATATATTCTGGTTTGTTTAACACCTTTTTGTTTGCTACATAATTCCACATGTTCCTTCATAGTTTTGATGTCTTCAATATTAATCTACAATTTAGAAAATAATAAAAATAAAGAAAAACCATTGAAGGAGAGGGTGTGTCCAAACCTTTGACTAATGCTGCACATGTAAATACCAACATAATATTGTGTTAAACTGTGACTACAGTAATGGGGGAGCTCGTAGTTTAATGATTATTGATTAATTATTGCTGATTAAAAAATGAGTTGGGTTTTGTGAATCTTAATTACACACCCCAAATTCCTAAATTTCACTTTAATGTCACATAAGACCAATAAAAGTAGCAACTAGGTGAAGTAATGTCAGGAACTTTTGTTGGAAATATGACTAAAATGATTCATAACTATCAAAACAGATGCACATTTCTGGCTATCAATAAATCGACTAATTGTTTCATGTCAAGATTAAACAAATGAACTGCAGAAAAGCAAATGGCGCACAAGTATCATGAATCCTAAAGTGAAAACACTTGCGAGAACAACAGTGTAAATGTGTATTTCTGTGGCTCCTCTGAGAGTTTGAGGGAGGTTGCTCCGGAACCGAGGAACACGCAAGACAAAAACATGACCACTTCTGGTCGCTGATCAGAGGACCAGAGGCTCCTCCTAGTGCGGGATAAGCACAGAGAGCAGAGGGCAAAGGCTGTGCGATGCAGTTTATGTCAAAAGTAAACTTTGGAACTGATTAGGAATCCAGTACACGGGCTCAGAGTTGTGTGATGTTGTGTGTCATGTTTGTGTTAAAAGCTTCCCTGCAGAGTTTTAGAGTTAAAAGTGAACTCCGGTGCAGGCGGAGGAAGGTGAACAAGGTGTTCCAGTTTAGGCTTGATATGATAAAAGCATGTATGACTTTTGCTGAGTAAAGGGTTCCAAACTGTTGCTGTTACCTTTTCAAAATTGAAGCACTCAGCTATGTTGTGTGTGAAGTGGCATCCTCCTCCTCTTGTTTGTGCGTGTGTGTGTGTTTTCCGGCAAGGCTAACAAGGTTTAGGATCTTGGACCATTACAGATCAATTAGACGTTTATCACCGATATTACATAGAATGTGTGTGTGAGCATGAGTGTGTTGGAGCATTACTCCATAACTCCCATGTAATGACAGCTGGTAATGCTGTGTGTGTGTGTGTGTGTGTGCGTGTGTGTGTGTGTGTGTGTGTGTGTGTAATGATGCACAGCTAAAACTCGGAGCAGTAATACTGAGACAAGCAACAGTCAAAGCTTTTACCAGCTAAGACGGAATGAGAGACAGAGATAGCAGGCAGAGGGATGGAGAGAGATAAGAGTTAACAACACTCAGAAAGAAAGAGGCAGAATGAAGAAAAACAAAGTAAGAGCAGGCGTGAAAGACGGAGAAGAGAGCGGGAGAGAACATGGAAGGGAGAACAAATAGATTAGGAGAAATAATTAAGAAAAATGATGGAAAAGGGTTAGAGAACATGATGAAAAAGAGAGAGAGAGCAAGCCAGAGACAGAGAGAGACTGTCCTTAATGACCACTTTAGTAGTTTGGAGGCAGTAATTTGGTTAGCCTCCGGGCTGCAGGTCATGTAACACTATCCTCACCAAAGCAGATGACTCCGGGTCCACGTGCGTGTGCACATTTGCATGAGTGTGTGTGAGAGAATGCGTCCGCGCGCGCGTTTGTAAGCCAATCCCAATGTAGCCTGAATCACTTCTCTGTAGGAGTCTTGTGGAAATTGCCGCGTAAATGAAATTATGTTGTGATTTAAAAACAATTTATCAAAGACAGTTTGGTGTCACTCCCATTGGAGCCATTAGCCCTTCTCACACTCCCAGAAGCCAGGAAGACTCTCCAGCTCCGAGAGAGCAGCAGTAACATCACGGAGGAGATGTGGAGCAGAGGAAGACGAGGAACAATAGCTGCATCACTAAAACTCTCTGGAAATCTCTGAAGCTGGATTATTCAGTGCTGTGTTTGAGGTGTCAAGCTTCAAAACTGGACTTTTTAAGCACTAATGGTGGAAAAACTGTTTCCAAATTCAGTCCCAAAGCAAAAACATCTGAAGTGTAAGAGATACAGGAAGAGTTACAGCTGAACCACATGTAATAATTCTTGCTATTCCTTTTACAGGCTGTGGTCAGAAAGTAAATGCTGGAAGAAGATGAAACTTTGGAAGCCGCCATGCTCGCAATTATTGTTCTCAATGTCGTTTTCTCAATATCACATGTCAACATCTCGACAAAACAAGATTTGCAACAAGATCGAACCAATATATTATCACAACAAAACACTAAATATTAAAATAAATGTAATCAAAGGCCACTTGGACTGACCCCCCCCCACTCCAGCACCGCTAAGAAAATAGGTCTATTTTTACTATTGAAAGTCAGTTTGTTGTCCATGATTCATTGTTCCCTGCTCCTATCCTCTACACATCTGTGTATGAAAGCATAAAAAGCATCGGGAATACCACGTGTTCTTCTCCTGTCTGCCGATAAAATGCCTGCTAGCATGACATGAGCGAGCATCGTCTCTGCTCACTGCTTTAACAGACAAAGATGGATTTAAGTTAGTCCTCACAGCAGCACGAACAGTGTGTCTGCATTTTTGTGTCTAACTGTGTCTTTGTGCCAGTAGCAGCCTACCCGAATCCTCTTAAATGCTAGCCACATGGATATTTTAACATGAATTAACCCTTTAACACATGAAAACAAGCTTCGTTGTCTCAAACAATTAAGTCGTGATCTCAGAATAATGGCACTGAAAAAAAGTAAGTAAATAAAATTGTAAAATTATAAGCATGGCAATCTGTATAAAACAAAATATGGAAATATGGGGTAAAACCTTATGGACACAAAGCCCTAGTATCTAAAGCCCCCAAATGTTTTTTATATTTATGAGAAAATCTGACAACAAACAAAAGAGTCTATGGGATAATTGGTCCAAACACTAAGATGGTTCCCTGCAGACCTCATATTTGGGGCCAAGTGCAATGCAGTGGAACATGTTGCAATGGAAGCCTATTCAGAAGAAGGAGGAGAGCACATTGGACAGGGTCGTGTACAAGTGGACGAATCAGGATGGCAATATCATTTTCAATTCAGTTCAAAGGGTTTCATTCTCAGGAAAGATGACATCGAGAGCAACAATGCTGCCAAAGCATCAAAACACAATTTGTCCAAATATTGGGACGGTCCACATAGCGTCACTTAAAACACCGGAGACAGGACATGTTAACACCGTGGCCAGTTAACGTTAACATTGGATTAAGTAAACATCAGAGAGACTCAAACACCAGAGAAACAGATCATCGTGTAACTTGGCAGTTCAATGGTGGCTAACAAAGTTAGCACTCAGTCAACATCTAAAAAATAAAAAGAATAAATAAATAAAGTGAACTAGTCGACCAACATGTTGGCTCGTACTCTCTGTGTTCCCAGGATAAGAAAGATGGCAGGGTGTGGCTTCTACATAACCTCTGAGGTCAAATCTGCTTTTGTGTTACATTTTCAAAACAGCGCTCTTGAAATTGCAATTGCAAGAAACTGCAAGCCTCGTTTTGGTTGGGACATCACAGTTTTTCCCCGACCTCTCTCTAAACTTTAGATCCTTCGGTAATAAAGGAAGGCTCTCTGTTTCTCCTTTTGTAAATCTGCAGCCAATAACAAACACTTCTCTGCCAATGTTTTTAAAGTAGTGAAACCTCAAAATTAGGCAGCCTCCAGTGGCCGTAGCAGTGAGGAAGGGAGTAAAGGAGGAAGTCAGTGACATAGCTGAGTACAAAGAGTGATAAAATCCATGTAGGGACGTGGTTAAGACGGATGGACGGATCAAACATGAGACATTCAAGCAGGAGGAAGAAGTCTGTGTGCAATGCAAAACCAATGTATAAAATCAAATTAAACGTACAGAGCTTAACACATTTATCAGACCAGCTGTCATAAAAACCAGAAAACACAAATATTTTAGAAATCTGTCAAAAACTTGTTTCAAATTAAATGTATTATTATTTATTAGGCAAATAACAAACTGGAACAACTAAATAGTCCTTATTCACACATTTTAACCAGAAATCTTAATATCTAGTTTGACCTCCCTGATTGTTTTCATGGACTTTTTCACCTTCTCTTTTGTTATTGAGCTCCAAATAGTTCCCAGCTGTTCCCAGAGACTTGCTTTGGATTAAATTTGTGTGTGATCTATTTTTTAATCCAATAAATCCCAGATCTGTTCGATAGGATTCAAGTCTGGACTTTGACTTGTCCAGTCCATCAGTTCCTCTACTCCAGATTCCTTTTACATAATTTCAAATACATCATTCTGATTAAAGAGCTGCAGAATACTGGTGGTTAACCATCACAGGAATTAAAAAGATGTTTTGGTGATCAGCAATACTGTTAATTTAGGGCAGGGGAGGCAAACACCTTACACTGGGTGGTGGTCTGATACATTTGTTAAACACTGTATATAATAAAAAAAAAAAAAACCCTCTGTGATCAGTGAGGACAGAAGTGCACTATTTATTCATTTGCAATCAGTTTAGCAGAAAGTACCTCCAAGCGGTTGGGGGAGTGTAGCAGTGGCGACCGTCTGAATGGCTGAAAGTGAAGCTGCCAAAGGTCACAAATCAGTACGCTACAACACGGCACGTCCCCTATAATTACCCACAGTGCTTATCTCCTGTCTGCTTCACAGGAGCTGCTCAGTGGCCACCAGCGCATTGGTACAGCACAGCTCCAACTCTGTGAACCTGCAGCACGTACAAGCGTATCAGTTAAAAGGTTAAGACTAATATGTTTTCAAATGTGTTTATTACCCAGCGCACCAGTGCAGCTCGTATTGTTTTCACCTCGTGATTCTGTGTGTGTGTGTGTGTGTGTGTGTGTGTGTTCATATGACTGTCTGTCATGTGACTTTCTATATTTTTTGCATTACAACTATGTAAGATACAATCATGAAAGTTTACAGGTATGTAGCTGAGATCACAATGAAGGCCAAGGTCGGAGGTGGGTGCGTTACGAGCAAGGGTGCCCCCCCCCCCGTCATTCCCATCCACTGATCCGACACAATCTAGATCACATTCAAACTTTATTGTAACAACTAACAACAGCAAATAACACGATAAGTCATACGTAGTCCACACATACTAACACAGGATCAGAGGATTTGGCGCAAACATCCATTTACATTGGCAATTACATCCTTAAAGGTTCTTTATTGAATTTGTCAGCATCTCACACCCGCACAAATGCGTACCTCACCCCTCCTCACCGCCACGCCACGGCTCCTTGGTTAGGTCATCTGTTCTGTTACCCTAAACTCAAACTAAACCAAACCTCTGTTCAGGTCCGCTGTATTTTTACATAACAAATAGTTGTTTAATGTTATATTAATGTTTTAAATCCCATAAAGTTAACCTTATATTATTAAAGGAGGAGGCTCACTTTACTTGCATACCCGATCCAAACTCACTTCTCTCATGTAATGTGTTCTATTGCTCCATGAACACTGATTTGGTAAGCAGGAAACCAATGACTATGGCAAAAAACCTTTCATGAATTAAAATAAAAGGCTATATACAGTTACATGTAATTTGGTTTTTATAAAAAAAATCAAAAAATGTAGTTTTTAGCAAATGTTACTCAAACAAAAGGCGACTATTTTCAGCTGCAGATTATTCCACATTTGGTGCTCAGTGAGTATTTGGGACAGCAGGACGGTGTGTGTGGGACTGTGCTCATGGTAAGGATAGAGCACATCAGCCAGTGCGATGGCGTGGGTCACTGATGTGTCGGACAACAGCGGCTTTTTCCTTAATTCCACATACATCACACTACTGCCTTAAATAGTCACTAGAGCACCAAAAATGCATCAGTCTGCTACAGAAAATAGTCCCCAACGAATGCGCTTTCTTCTCGGCTTCTGTTTAGTTGAGTATCGTTTGATAAAAACTACGGTGCCCCAGTTTGCCAGTTACAAGTCTTTTCATTTTTTAGTCTTTAAAGGTCAGAGGTCAGGCCAGCATTTTCAGCCAGGCAACTTGCAACAGTTGGACAGGCTGGGAGGTAAATCCAGCCATGTCACTTTGACCAGTGGAATCCATTATGAACTGAGCAAAGGAGACTTTGATTACTCTGCTGATACTCAGTTAGCTGAATTCAGTTCAATCAGTGAGGAGGAGTTTAATTTAACTACTATATTAATATATCTTTTTGATAAGAACACACACACACGCGCGCGCACGGAAACCTAGAGTATTGATTTAGTTATAAAATGGATGAGTAGATTTGGCAAGAAAAAAAGAAGAACATACTGTGCATGAAATATTCAGAGGAGCTATGGATTAAAGGTCTATCTCAAAGAGAAAACAGGCTCTCCAGTATTGTAGAAAAAAGATGAAGAGAGAGGAAAAACAGGCAGGCAAAAAAAATAAAGACAAAAAAGCAAAAGAGAGAGAGAGAGAACTCCAGATGAGTTAGGAAAGCACGTGTGGCGGTCAGACTGCAGAGAGAAAGAAACTATCAATAAAGAATTCAAACTTCCTGAAGATTTATGGCAGAACAAACAGACATCAGGACGGACCGAGAGAGAAGAAACTCTCCACATCTCCTGTAATTAGATTGGATGGGGATTCCATTAGAGCTGCATTGCCGTAGCAGTGCATACTTTTAGTGGTGTGTGTGTGTGTGTGTGTGTGTGTGTGTGTGTGTGTGTGTGTGTGTGAACTTGTTTATTTTTCCTATGTTCAACCTGTGTATGTGTGTCTGGTTGATACATCGGGGGGATTTGTAGAGCTGTTGTCTAGAATAGTAAAAAGAAGCTTAGAGCTCTCTCATCAGCGTCATCATTCTGTGTGTGTGTGTATGTTCGTGTGTGTGTGTGTGTGTGTGTGTGTGTGTGTGTGTGTGTGTGTGTGCAGCTTTTCCTCGAACTCATTAACAAGTTCCGAGCCGACAGCCAGGAAACTGCACTTGCGATGTGGCTGTTTACCGTTGGTTTGACGGCCAACAACAAGTGCTGTGTTTCTACTCCAGTCCTTTCAGGAATACTATGGGAATATTGTAGAAAGCCTGAAATTAAACTGAAACGAAATGAAATTATTGCTCCGTTACTGTTTTTCTTTCCTTTCAATTCACAGTCTTGCACATAACCTAAACCAAACGGCCTTAAAATTAAACTGTAGTTGTCTTGTTTATATTCTGGAGGACACCGCTATTACGCTATAAGCTGCTATCAGATATCATGAATTGATGAATAAAGTATCTATCTATGTTACGTTTGGTCAATGTTATTTCTTGTTTGAGAGTCGGATCCACTGCGGGTGTAGAGGTTGGACAGACTTTCCGTGCAGAAAGCCAGGACAAATCTAAAAATAAAAAAATATTATGGAATGTCTCATGATTTCCAAAATGCTTTTGAATTTCAGAGAGCTCCAGAGCAGATCCTGCAGTCATGTCAAATTCTACATCGTTTGTCTCTGCAGTACTGAAAGAAAACATTTTGGCATTTGAAAATGTGACAGGGGTGTAAACAACATAATTAGAATCTTATTTATTTTGTGTTCAATAACTTTGCACTTGTCATTGTGGTGATAAATTCTCCTTACTATTCGGCCAGCCCTAGCTTGATTCTCTTTATGCTTCCACTTCCGTCAATGTCCCACTTTTTTTTAGCTCCTATCTTTTTAGTCCTGTCTCCAGGAGTTTATACACCACTAATTTACCTGTTTCTAGTGAAAAAATGGTGGGCATATAAAGTGCAGGAATGTGCTCAACTGAATGTAATTCTTGGTTGTGAGATACCTGTTGTGAAATATCTGTCCCTAACATACAGTTAATGTTTTCAATACCTTCTTAATAACCCCTGTGGGTGGATAATAAAACCCAAATGTAGTTGGTTGTTGAGATTAGAGGTTACAGATGGTGAGTAAAACTGGATTCCTGTTCAGTGGTGCAACAATCTACGACTGCTCTCATGACACAGAAATCATTGTTACTATTTCTTATGTTAGAGCAAAGTAAATGAAGCCACTTTACAAATGAAATACCATAAACAAGGTTTAAGGAAAAGTTTTCCAGTGCAGCGCCTGGACCTGACGAAGCAAATCAGGAGCAGACGTTGTCAAATCATTTGGAGTATGGAAGGGATTCTTCTTCTGCTCACTTTGTAAATGTAAATGTACCCAAAAAAACAGCAACGTTCTTATTAATCTAACAAAACTATAGACAATAATAGTCACAGATTTAACTGGACTGCAGGATAACCTGTTGTAATAGTGCATAGTGTTCCTGTATATTCTAAAACCTAAAAAAAAGTTCATGGATCGACTTTGTGAACTTCTTTTTGTGAGCTGAATTTATGTTTCAAGATACATGGAAGTCCTTATGTCTGTATCATGTGCTATCTACATCTGTATGTGCACGGACAATGATGTGAAATCACTATTTTCCGGCCAAACAGGGATGTTAATCCAACAATCCAAATATTGGGGTCTGATGATCTTCACAGGCTACCATACTTAGAGAGGCATGACCACTGCCCATTGGAATAACAGTACAGCCAATCATAGTATAGTTTAAAGATACCTTTCACAATGTTTCACCAAAATGTACCAGATGTTTACATGTGTTAAAGAATCACTTTAGACTCGAATTTGTTGGGAAAATGTTTCATGGACTAAACTGCTGATGTAGAAGCACCACAAGGGTGTTGCCATACACTGGACATTGGCTGAATTACAGCACAAGCTGAAAGGCATCTCGCTTTGTTACCGCACAGCTACAAGTTCCAACTCTTCGCTAGAGAAACTTGTCAATATCTTCCTCTACTGTTAAAAAGGGTTCGCGCCTTTGTTCCGCAAGGGTTTAGTCATCCTGCACGTTACCACGCTTCCCTGTAAGTCAGAGGCTCAGGGAGAGATCATATATGAGATTTAACTCTGAAAAGAAGACAAAACAGATAAATGGAGCAGACCTGTGGAGGTGTTTACTCAAGAAATGTTCCCTCTAAAGACCTGCATTCTTTCCCCTCGACATTCATAAAACAAAAATCATTCTCATTATTTTTTCATGAGAAAAACAAACTCACACACCCACGAACAAACTTAGAGACAAAGCAGGAATCAGATATTCGATATTTCTTAAAGTTTACTTTACGTTTTGTTTATTGGACTGAGATTTGAGATCCCCTGGTGGCTTTAAGCATTATTTATCTGTTTCGCAGTTTTGAGCGGGAGATGATGAAAACTTAACACCATTTTCCTGCAGTATTTATCTCCTTATTTATTTGTTTGGATTTCACATTAACATTAAAAACATATTGTCATATACTACTACTTTATATTTAGTTCCCCACACCATTAAAATAAAGATTAAGGACTATTTTTGCACTGTAAAAATTGGAATTCTCTTCCCTCAGTTCCAAAAGAATTTTTAGTACTTTACCAGTGTAATACCCTGAAAATGCGCCGGTGTTCAATGGCCTATGATGACAACACCAGTCTGCGTGTAGGTCTGTGCATGAGACCTCAGTAAGTACTGCTCTGGTTTTCATATTCAACAGAGGATGATTTCCAACCAAAGCTTGAGTCTATGATGAGGTATCTTGAAAAATAAAAAGAATAGGGTCCCATTAAAAAATGAGACAGAATATTTTCATAGATCAATCTGCATTGTAATTAGCCACTGATGCAATGTACCGTGGAAGCAGCAGGAGCAAGATGATGGAGATAAGTGGTATCATGCTGAGGTGGTTGCGAAAAGGAAATGTTAGATTGGTTATTTTTTCGCCTGTGTATAAAAGAAACCCTGTACTCCTTCTATCAAGAGCCTACCTGTCAAGCCACTGCTATCATCTTCATGGGAAGGCAACACGTTGGGTGATGCAGTACCCAGTCATATATACTGTATTACCCTACAGGAAACAGCACATTCACAAGGGGCAAACACCCAGGGCCAGGCCCTCAGGTACGTTAGATGAAAGGTAGGCCACATTTTTATTTCCAGCAGTAGCCTAACATTTCCATATCTAACAATGTTCATGGTCCCCAATGACTGAAGGCCGACACTTAGTTAGGCCTAGTCCATTTCTGTTCTTTCTTTTAGTACCATAATCAGGCCCAGATTTTTTCACACAACACGTATCAGATCAGATATTGATTACAATTACAGTCGTCAAGACAGTTTCCTAGCGATCAATGGTGCAAATTTGCTTGTCACAGTTTACCAAAGCTGAAATTTGGCTTTAATTCTCACAAGTGAATCCAATGATTACAGCATTAGAAGTTAATAGATTTAGCTGCAAAATCGTCAAGTTTTCATAACATATTGGGTTTCACAGAATCCGATTACACTGAAAAATAGATATTGTTATCCTTTTTATTGATAATCCCATGACCTTTCATCTAGCACCGCCCTCATGACAAACATTTCCAACTCCATTACCATGAAGGCTTTAAGAATGGCAAACATGTTAGCACCGGGGGTGTAATGAAAACGCCTCTTAGGCTTCTTTAGATATTTACGGCTGTAGTTCAGCTATGGTAAACCAGCAGAATCAGCCATTAATGGCTATCACTCACACTGAAATGCAATATCCCATTGTCTGTCTGTTGTTTATTTATTTATTAATTTTACATCTCATATTAATGTTGTCTAAATAATGGACAGTTCAGGATACTAAAAGATTTAGTACTGAACTTTCCAAAAGTTGACTTGTGAGGTGCAGCAAAGTCTGAAGTATATTTCGTACTATGGATCAAACCCCCAAAACCTTGTGCAGCCAGTTTATGACACAGACTGTTTGTGCTCCTCAAGCCAAAACTGAGGTAACACTTATATCAGTTAAGTTGTTTTAATTTTACTTGACTAAACAAAGATCCTTTAGGCCACTGAAGACATCCAACTGTCTCTACAGACTCAGTAATATGCTCTTAACTAGTAAACTAATTTTTATATGTAAAATTTGTGGAGTGTCCCTTTAATTCAACAGCTTATTAACCCATACTGCCACTGTGTGTCAACAGCTGTTTCTGCGACTGATAACACCTGATTATAACAGTTAAATTCCATATTCATAGCTGCTGAATGAAAAGACATAAAATCTCTGACATGATGAACATAATTTAAACAGCAGAGAAACTAGTCGAACAATATGCTGATGTGCACCACGCCAGAACAGTACAAAACAGCAGAGCTTGCGCTCTCTTCCCTGTCTCACACACACACACACACACACACACACACACACAAACACAGAGGCAGTCAGACTAATGTGTGTGACCTATGGTGCTAGCTTACGGCACTGGGAACATTAGTGGTTCAGATTGAAACAAATGAAGACAGCTCTTCACTTAGTCACAGTCAGATGGAGCTAGGCAATAATAACAGATAGGGAGGGTTTGTGTGTGTGTGTGTGTGTGTGTGTGTGTGTGTGTGTGTGTGTGCGCGCGCTCACATGTATGTCTGTGGCGATGCATGTCTCTCTGTGTGTATGCAGGTATTTGCAGACACACACAGTCCTTGCTTAATGTGTGCATGTCTTTTGCAAAAACTGCCTTCCTCTGTGAGCGTGTGCTTCTGTTGGTATGTGGAGCATGATTGTCTGATGTATAAGCACTATGTGCATGCAAAAGTTAATGTGCATATGGTGTGTGTGTGTTTTGAGGTTAGAGCCGGTGATTAATATGTTCGGGTGGAGATGATGATGAGAACCTTCAGGGCTTTTCTGATGAGAGCCATGTGAATTAAAAACTGACAATAGAAGTCTTACTTAAGACAAATGCCTCCTCTATGACACTCATTATTATGTGGATTTCTGGCACACACACACTTTTATGTGTGTGTTTGTGTGTGCACATGCATGCTGCTAAGTGCTTTGCTGTTATTAAAATAATGCTATTAGTCGTGATCTATGATGTATCATGATTAAGTTTTACCGTGCTTTTCCAAACCGTTTTTCTTGCCATCAAATAGATCTGCAGGCGTCACTCAGAGTCTGAGATGACTTCGTCACCTAGAATGGTTTTCAGTTAACACGTGTAGCTTGTCAAGAGCTAATTTGCGCAGTGGTACGGTTGGTACACAGTTCTATGCAATGAATAGCCAGAAATGACTGCCGTTCTAATCCACATTATGGCAAGAACCACTCAACTAAGTAAAGAGAAATGACAGTCTTGACATGAAAGTCAATCAGGAAAAGTACTAACTCTGTAACTTTGAATATGTCCTCAAGAGCAGTTAGAAATCCATCAAACCCTCTGATGAGGACCACCCCAGGAAAGGAAGACCAAAGGTTACCTTTGCTGCAGAGGAGCAGCACCCATCCATTATCTTCTGCTTATCCAGAGTCTGGTAGCCGTAGCAACAGGTCAAGCAAAGCACTCAAGACGCCCTTCTCCCAAGCAATGCTTTCCAGCTCCTCCTGGGAGACCTCGCTGCATTCCCAGGCCAGATTAGATATATAATTCCACCAGCGAGTTCTGGGTCTGCCCCAGGGTCTTCTCCCGGTGGGATGTGCCTGTTAAAGGCACTCAGGAGGCATCCTGACCAGATGCCTGGACCACCTCAACTGGCTCCTTTCAACGTGAAGGAGCAGCAGAAAGCAGACTTTCCCCGGGGAAGCTGAGCATTGTGATACCCCAATAATTGGAACACACCCTCCGGCAACCACAACAGCCCAACAATGTCCAGAGCCTTCAGCATCTCTGGGTAAATCTCACCCCTGGCACCTCGCGACTTCTATACTACCTCAGAGACCTCAGCCAGAGATATGGGAGTCCTCAGACTCTGCCTCCTCCACAGAGGATGTGTTGATCTGGTGCAGGAGAAGTGCTCTTTGTCCCGACAATATTCCCAGTCCGGGTTATCAGTTCTCCTGTACAAGCTGAACACAGCCTGAGCCAAGCCCTGTTTTCCCTTCATGAGCTGCCAAATGAATTTTCAGAACTTCCTTGAGGCCGCCCAAAAGACTTTCTCCATAGCCTCCCTGAACTCCTCCCACTGAAGCCACAAACCTTCTAGCCCACCGGTACCGATCTGCTGCTTCAGGAGACGTCCGAGCCAACCAAGCCTGAAAAGCCTCCTTCTTCAGCTTAATGGTGTCCACCAGGTTCTTAGGTTGCCACCTCAACCAGCAACAACGTTCTGGCCACAGCTTCTAGCAGCCACCTCTGCAATAGAGGCTTTGATTCCATGTCCTCAACCTCCCCCGGGACACACGAGAAATTCTTCTGAAGGTGGAAGTTGAAGACCTCCCGTACAGGGGCTTCCACCAGACCCTCCCAGCACACACTTACTACATGTTTGGGTTTATCAGGTCTGTCTGGCAGCCTCCCCTGATCCAACTCACCACCAGGTGGTGATCAGTTGACAGCTCTGCTCCTCTCTTCACCCGAGGTTCCAAGACATACGGCCACAGATCCGATAACACGACCACAAAGTCAATCATAGATCTTTGGCCTAAGGTGGTCAGGTACCATGTTCTCTTATGAACCACCCTGTGCTCAAACATGGTGTTCATTATGGCCAATCCATGCCTAGCACAGAAGTCCAGTAACAAAACACCACTCTGGTTCAGATCAGGCAGGCCGTTCCACCTAATCAGCCCCCTCCAGGTTTCTCCATCATTACACACGTGGGCTTGAAGTCTCCCAGCAGAACCATGGAGTCCTTAGACAGAGCCCCTTCCTGGATGCCATTCAGAGACTCCAAGAAGGCCGAATACTGCTGTTTGGTGCATACGCACATACAACAGTCAGAGCCTCCAGGAGTTTGGTTCCAGAGCTGACACTATGCGTAGAAGCGAGCCCAACTGTATCTAGCTGGTACCGCTCAGCCTCTCGCACCAGCTCCTGCTCCGTCCACACCAGAGAGGTGACGTTCCACGTCCCTAGAGCCAGTCTGCAGTTCTGGGGGTCTGCACAGCCAGGACCCTGCTTTGGCTTGCCATGTACCTGTAACGTCTCCCGCGGGTGGTGGGCCTCCAGGAGGGGGCCCTGCTTTCCCTTACCCAGGCAAGAGAACACTGGCTCCACTTCATACAGGGCTTTTTGCCAGCCCCAGAAACCACAAGTTAACAGCACCTCAAGTTAGAGCCTCATAAATGAACTCTTCGCAGAGTTCAAGAAGCAGAGACATCTCAGCATCAACGGTTCAGAAGAGACTGAGTGAATCAAACCACTACTGAGGAAGAACAACAAGAAGAGAATTGTTTGGGCCAAAAAACACAAGGAATGGACATTAGACCAGTGGAAATCTGTACTTTGGTCTGATGAGTCCAAATTTGAGATTTGTGGTTCCACCCCCTATGTCTTTGTGAAACACAGAATAGGTGAAAAGGGCAGAGCATGATTTATTCAAACACACCTCCATGCTGTGTGAGGGCTATTTGACCTAGAAGGAGAGTGATGGAGAGCTGCATTAGCTGACCTGGCCTCCACTATCACCCGACCTAAACCCAGCTAAAATGGTTTGGGAGGAGTTGGACCACAGAGTTAAGGAAAAGCAGCCGACAAGTGCTCAGCACCTCTGGGAACTCTTTCAAGACTGTTGGAAAACCATTCAAGGTGACGACCTCACCGCCCCTAATGAACTTTTCATGATTGCAGTCCATCCCAGTCACACCTGGTAACAATTTTGATGAATATGTTTATTAAGTAGCATTTCCAATACATACAGTGAATGAGCCTATTTAAAGTCGGAGACGAGACTGATGTAGAAATTTGCAATCAAACATTTTAATGTAAGCAAATAGGAATTAAAGAAGGGGCACAGCATATGATATTGTAGTGTTTTGCCATGTGTGCTTGCATGCAGACAGTGGCTAGACCATGATGTGGAAATACATTTGGGAATCTGCAGGATTGAATGGACCGGTGAGAAGCAGTGGCAAGGGTCCCCCGTGCTCATTCATTCCGCTATGGACTCTATCTGCAATGCTCCTGTTATGTTTGAAAAAAGCCATTGTGACACAATTACACAAAGTTTGAATACCAGCAAGCCATTTCTTTAACAGACAGATAAGTCCAGCAATGTTTCTCATTCAATATCTGAGAAATTGGCTTTTACAATATATGTGCTGCAGATGTTACATAGCATAATATTGTGTATTCATCAAAACAGAAAATAAAAAGAAGTTAAGTAAAATGATATTTTCTTGTGGGTTTATCTCTCTTTCAGTCATGACCCCAGCAGTGCTCTTGAAGGGTAGCCAATGACAACATGTAATTTTCTTCCAGGGAGTGGATAAAAGACCATAGGCTTACGAGCATGGAAATCTGCTGAGTGGATATTTTTATGTGACATTTGGACATAATTTACATTTAGAATTTATTTGGAAATTTGGATATTTTTATGTGATATTTGGACATAATTTACATTTAGAATTTATTTGGAAATTTTGATATTTTTATGTGATATTTGGACATAATTTACATTTAGAATTTATTTGGAAATTTTGATATTTTTATGTGATATTTGGACATGGTGGTGCAACCGGAAAATTAACATTATTTTCATTAACAAATTTTATGAGAATCACAATTTCTCTAGAACAACAAACACCTGCATTTTGTGATCTGCCTATTAGCAGGAGGAGTTTTAGCATGTGACAACATTATGGTTAGGGTTTGGTAATGATTAGGCACAGTGCTGGTTAGAGTTAGGAAAAGTAAAAAAAAGTATTTTAAAAATTGTTTAGGTTGGGGGACACTCACTGTCAGGTTGACAGTTTTCAAAAAATTGACAAACAAAGACTGCCAGCCGGGAACACAAAGCAAACAGTAGCCTCCCAAATTAAAGTCTAATATTTCCCTGACCCATCCCTCCACACACTGCCTTTTTTGGCAAAATTCGTTGCCTTTCACTGAAGCTCCTCAGCAGAAAGAACAGCAGAGAATACAACATGTCAAAAATCAAAAATGTTGTGCATCCATAAAGTGTGACAGTGGCCCGGCTGGTAGTTGCAGATCTCTCTGGTTCTGGACTTGAGCGTTGAAAGGACTGAGAGACATTCCCTGCCATTGTTACTGGGTTACACAGTGGTTAGTGTCTCAGCAGCAAACACAGTGATAATAGCAGCAGAACAAGCTGTAATGTTACAGGCTCAGTTCGCCTGCAGCCATGTGTCCAGCAGAAGAATTGCTGAGCTAGACACTAAACCTGCTACAGGCTCAACGGAAGCTGCTCCAGATGAGGAGATAAATGCTTGAAATGTCAAATGTAAATGGAAAAAGTAACACTGATGGCTAATGACTGGCTGGCAAGGAAAATACACATCAACAACAACATAACAGGACAAGGGCACAGTACAATTGTAACTGACAATCATGTCAAAAGGCAAAAATGTGTTTTACTGCAGAGTGGAGTGACGGAGACAAGGCCAACAAAGGACCTGAAAGATGAAACCATTTTTAGTTCTGCTTTGCCTGAACATTTGTCATTCGATTTACTTGTAAATGAAGAAATCAAATCTGAGGCTGCATGCTACCATAGAGTTTCTGTTTGAATTTAGCCAATAATGCCCATGCATGGCAGTGAGTAGAGCAGAGGGGCTGGATGAGTCCCAGGGGGATCACTCAGAAATGTTGCCCAGGGCACCAGCTGTACTAGGACCAGCCAGATAACAAATCACTAATGTTGGTTTGATGTCAAACATCAACTCAAAGCCAAATGGGAAGATGTCAAATAAGCAATGTTATATTGCAAGTAAAGCTATTTACAGATTGAGTTTGAACACCATATATCTAGATGCCTTAGTTTTAAAGTAGGCAGTAGTTTGATAAGATGGCTAGCGTCCACTGAGAATCAATACCCAACTCTGAGACTTTTGGCAGCTTTTAGCTCATGCAGTGCATTGATTTTCGCAATGGCTCAACAATTTCTGAATATAAAATTGTAGGCGGTCTCTACCAGTACACAAACTCAGGCAAAGAGTGTAGGGTCATTTTCACCAGACTGTGACTAAAAGGACAGTTTCATACAGGTGACCACAAATACAATGCCAGATGGATGCCCATGTTGCTCTGTTTCTGCTGGATTAACTGCTCGCTAACACATTGAACCCAATAAAGCGGCGGTTTATCAAGGCTCTGTTCCTGAGTGTTTGTTTGGGGGTCTTTCTGGCCTATACTGGTCAAGAATCAGCTAATGATTATTCAAAACAGAGCAGACTGGAAGAGAAAATGGAGGAGGAAGGGCTGTGGACTGAAAGAACGAATACTGCTTTCCTTTACATATTATAATAATGGTTCCAGAAGAAAACATGTCTCCTGCATCCTCAGTGGTCGCTGGGCCAAGCTGGCCCACATCATAGAGGCATAACTGAAAGACTGACAACCAACACGATTTGGGATGACAATAGGATTTTAGGGACGACATAACAAAACAATTTACAGCTGGCTAAACTGCAGGGTGCCATATCAAAAACCCAAAGTAAAGAGACATGCCCACATCAATACATGCTACCACGCAGAGAGGAGAGCCTGATTCATGCTCTGCACCGTTCTGTTCATTGGTATTTGCACAGAAATATTGTGCTCTTGCACGGGAAGAAGACGTGTGTCAGGGGCTTCTTTCACCAAATCCGGACTATACGAGCCAATGAATGAGCATGCTAGAGCCCCCAAGCAAATGTATCTGCAATTCGCAACTGATCGTCATTTGTGAAACATGACATTGTCACCAATTGGTGTGAAGCGAGCCCGAGGTTGTCCACCAGGGAGGGCTCCCGGACACATCCAGTCCCCTGATTGATAAATCGATTCACAGAGAAACTAATCAGCAGATTAATCTGTTATAAGAAAATAATCATTAGTTGCTGTGCAATACAAAATAGTTCAAAATGAGCCCCACCTCAACCAACTCGATACATGAGGAGTAATAATCTAATGATTGAATATATAATAATGGAATAAAAGTCACAGGGGACATAATTCTGTATCGAGTTCTTTTACTTTTAAAACTTACATTAATATTTTCCTAAAAATACTTACTTTGATTTGAGTAACATTTTTAATGCAATACTTATTAATGCAATGTTTTTACAGAGCGGTATTAGTACTTTTAATTAAGTTAAGACTCTGAATACTTGAATACTGATCACTCTGAATAAATCCAAATGTTTGTGTGAGGTTCCATGTTGTTCAGCTCAGGTAAAGATAAAGAGAGTTGAGAGAGAGAGAGAGAGAGAAAGCTGATGGGCTGGACACATCGTGGGCTTTTGAATATTCCCCCTGCAGCTGTGCTTTTTCTCATCTACTAAAATTCTTCTTCTCCACCGAGTGAGCGGGTACAGCAGTGTTTCCACGCTGCTTTACAGCTAATATTAAAAAATAACTGTGAGTATTTTATAGCATCTACAGTGAGATCTTGATCGCATCAGCTGGAAAGCTCTACAGTTACCTTTGTCCTCGTACACACTCAGACAGACGTGTGCTAAACAAGGGCAACTAGCTCCTGTTCCAGAAATTGTTGTTTGTGTGTAAAATGCACAGTATTTTCAGGATACTGCTGTCAGCTCAGATCTTTATGGTTAGATGTCAAAAACCGCATTGAAATGAGAAGTGCAGCTATCACTTTAAATCACAAACTATTAAGCAGGAATGTCAGCCTGATTGGATTAGCTGAAACATTTGTAATCCTTCTGGGCACACTGGGCAGCAGTATGGAAAATAAAATTACAGAGAGGGACAAGACAAATATAGAGCTTTGACGACAATAAATCAGACATTACAGCAATAAAATGTCCTGAAGTTTATGACTTTACTAGTGTGTTTTGAAAAAGCCATAACAGATATCTATGAGTTGATACTGCCGTTTAACTTCCATATTCAGTGTTGTTAAATGAGAGCATTTTAATGCAAATGAGTTTGAGCCAGCTGACGTAGCATACAGTTCCCATAATGTTTAGAGTCAATCATTTACAACGATGACAGAAGCTCATTGTTCACAACACTGCTCACAATTTGGGTCTTTTTGTCACACTTTATATTGTCTTAAAAGGGTTAATGAGACAGGCAGGGGAGCCAAAAGAACATTCTCTAAACTACAGTTTTGCATTGGGTATTGTTTTTCTGTAGGTTTGGCACTTTGAGCGATATGATTTAATGTTAGTACAAAAAAAGTGCATTGCTCAGTCCATAACCATGTCACCTTGTCACACATCACCACACATTTGTAAGCCGCGACACAACTGTGTATTCTACCCTTTATTTTGGACGTTTTCTAAATCATTTGCAAGGACAAATCATGTAAAAAAAAAAAGTCTAATCAGCCGTATTTTTCTCCTAATTTTCCTCCCAGTTGTTGGTAGATAGAGCACTTGGTATGGCAGTCTGTGACCTTCACTGAGACCTGGCTAATGTGAGCTGACGACCCCTCTAATCTATCAGTGTCTAGTCTTAAACAGAAGTTTGTATGTGAGGGTGTGTGTATTCCAAGGTTGTGTATATCTCCTATGTGAGTGTATTCAGCACCCTGTTGAGCACAGCTGGACTTTGAATTATCGCCTCTCACCTGAGTTTGGTTTTATTTGCACATGCACACATTTAAGTACCCCTGCCAGAGCCTGAGCAGGAAGACTTCCATCACGGTGACGCCTGGTCAGTTGATACCAAAGTCGATGTCTTACTGGGGAGAACACTTGCAAAATAAAGCATTTCTGTCAATGTGAACACTCAAACTAATTACACTGCAGCTACAGTGAGTTTTTTCAGACCGCACTGGATACATGCTTGAGTACATCACCATTGTGATGATCTCTAATGAGATCAAATCATCCGTGCAGAATCTCCCAGTTAATCAGCATTACTCCTGCCTCTATGAGCAGCAGCACTTCACCTTAGGGATTGAAGGACCACATATCTTTTTGAACTTGGTCCAAGGAGCACAAACTTCTTTCATCTGTCCTTACAGGTTACAGGTTATGTATATAGACACACACACACACACACACATACATACATATATACATACCTATACCGTTGCACCTTTGGCCACATATATATATAAAAAGTTACACTTTCTTGGAAGAAATAATCAGTGGTGGTGAAAGGAGATGCGTTCATATGCTTCTATTAATCTCTAACCACATGTTCCTCTGACTCCTTTACCCATTAGTCTACATGTCCAAACACGGCCCAATATCCAAGGTTACGTTTAAGCATTTTCTCTTCCTCACTTAGAGAACACATGTGCCATGAGCATCCCATGGGGTTGAAGGGAGCTCGGACTTGTTGGGAGTCTGGGCACACTTTTGGTTTTTGCTTCACATGAGCTAAAAGTAGGACATTGGACATCAGGGAATGCAGAGGATCATCGAGGTAATGCATGCCATCAGTTATCATCCCCTGTGGCCTACAATGGGTGACTGGCCTGTGTCTGTGATGCTGAAGGTGTTCCCTGGGGCCAGCACTTGGGCTTAGAGACCCCATATTATTATTATTACAACGGCAAGGTTTGCTGAGCACTGTCTTTTTCAGGAACACCCTGCTTTGCATGCAATGGATGCTCCAGCCCCACGTCTCCAGTATCTTTTAGACAGTACTGCTGCTGTATTCTCCTCTTTCACTGTATGAATGCAGTGCCACCTACTACCACCTAAACTCTTACACTCGGAGAGAAATTGGGGGCAATTCTATTGATATTCATCGGTTAAAGTTTCTACTAAAGTCTAACGTAATACAATACTCACATGACATATGTATAAGAGAATTATGGTCTCTGTAATCATTCCTGTCCATCTTGGCTCTGAAGCAAATCACAGGACGACTTCTCTGTAAGCAACAAACAAACACTAAAACACTCTTACCTGGCATTCAATAGTGGACATAATCTTTTTACTCAATGTCTAATACTCAAAACTTTAGTGAAATATGATACTGAATTAGACTGTATATTCATTCTGAAAGCCAAGTAAGGCTTCACAGACTATGCTCTGCATGGCCCTTGACTGACAAGTGTCTCAGCCTATCAGGGTCCATCAATGTGTTTGTGATTTTCTATCTTGTCAAAGCTTCCTTGCCTTTATTGCCATATTTAAGATGAAAGATATTAAAGAGAATGGTGCCTTTGTTTCCAAAGCGCCCAGTTTGCATCCCTTTTATTTCAGTTTAAAAAAGAATGATGTGAAATTGCTGTAGGTGACAATACCTTCTGATGAGGTTAAAAATGGTAGGCCCTTGTATTAATCTGTAATAATACATTACAATCTGCTCATTTTATTATATGACATGATCCTATTTAGATTCAACACCACTGAACAGAGATCTGAGTAGGTAGACACCCTGAGAGACAACAATAACAGTCATGAATATCATTCAGGATCATTTTCATTCTGCTGTGTTTTAGTATATTATGGTCTTGGCTGGCTGTTCAGCATGCTCCTGTTTAAGGTTCATTGCCATCCACCATAAGTGCTTCATATTAGGTGGAGCAGTAAGAGATTATTCAACACAGCAGTAGGATTCAATATTTTGATTTATAAAGATGAAACTACTCAATTTGATTTTTGCCATACATTGTATTTCTCCATGGTGAGCCTCTGAGATGTCTGCAAATATCTCAATGCAGGTATCGGTGTGAATGTGAATAGATTTTTGTTTGTGATGCGGTACTGTAAAAACGACAAACCCGACGGTCCTGGTTACTCTGAATAATCCACAGACATTGCTGTGAACAGTTTTCTTGGAATAGTGGATATAGCTACAGATAATACCTATGAAAACTGTCCAAGGTCTGTGGATTAAATCAAATTCTTTTAAGCTCTACAAGCAACATTCCATTCAGCTCTGTTGTATTGGCTTGGCAGAAAATGTAAGATAAAACCAGAACTGTCTGCATTGCTGTAAATGGATAAAGTAAGGAAATATATTTGATTAATAATATATTATATATTTGATTAGGATGACCTGACCATTCAAAAATGTGGGGCACAAACAGAATCATGAATGAAATAGTTGTCATTCAGTTTGATAGTACATTTTTTGTGGCACAATGTTCAGGAAACTGGTCACATCGTGACATGACGTGACTTCAGGCGTCCAGATGTGTCTACTGCCAAAACTACTGCTGAAATGCAACACATTCTCACTCCAAACTCATCAAACACAGCAGCTGGTTGCCTTCGTTGGCATTTTAACAAAATAAACACATGATTAACACTGTGAAACTGCAGTTTTGTCAGGTTTAGTCACCAAAACTAGTAGTTAGAAGAAGATCGTGGTTTGGCTCAAAATATTAGTTATAGAAAAAGAACTCAGTGTTGACTACTGGTTTCACATAGGAAAATGCTGCATTTGAAACATCCAAGCACACTGGCCTCTGCAGACGTTTCTTGATTATGCTACGTCATATGTCTTCGGCAGTACATCAAAATACTACGCTAGAGATTGGCCATTGACCAAGCTACCGTATTTGACATGTTGGGAGTAATATGCATCTCACCTTCAGTACTGAAACTGCCCATAACTCTGGTAGTGACTTTCTCTAGAGAATAGAACTCATTACCCTTAAAGGGATAGTTTGGATTTTTTTAAAATGGAGTATTACCTACAGTAGATGGTGGTCTCCACACCCCACTGGTTTGGAGAAGCAGACAGGAGTCCTCGCACGGACGCTAAGCAATGTGTGCGTTTCACCTTGCAGAATGTGGGAGTTGCTGGTCTACCGCTGTCCTGATCAGTTAAGTTGAATTGTGTTATCGACCACAGCAGTATTGCTTAGCCTCCATGCCCACTCCTGCCTGCTTCTCCAAACTGGGGACATACCAACCGCTATCTACTGTAGGTACTACACTACCTCAGTTTAAGTACCTCATATAACCCAAATTCAAATAATCCAAACTAACCCTTTAACTAAAGTAAACCTTTAACGAAAAACCACCAGCAGAAAATGATATAAGAGCGTGTGAGTGTCCTATAACCTCTGGAGATTGTCAGAGAGATGAGTGTCAGACACATTGTTATCACCTCTCTTTATGGCATCACACCGGGGACAGCAGCTGCTTGTCTATGTATGTCTGTGTGTTGGAGGGAGTGTGTGTACAACCTCTTTAAATCAATGTCAAATCACGATGAAGGCTATATATGACTGTGAGGCAATTATCACATAGGAGGGACACCTATGTAGACATACAGAGGGACTGGGAGTCAATTATCGCTGTGTGACTGCTTAATTTTCACTCTTGGTCTGACCTAGCACCTGACATTCCACAATGTGGGAAGAAATGGAGAAAAAGGGAGCTACAGATTGTGGAAAGTTCTTTTATGTGCAAGAAAGGTGCAACATTTTTAGAGTGTGACTAGTGTGAATAGTGGTAGTTTGGGATGATTTCCAAAAGTTGTACAGGAACCATCACCAATTGAAAAAAAATCCAGAAATGTAATGTCAATTTATAGCGAACCAGTTAAAGAAATAGTTCGATCTATATTGCCACATGGTAGCCTACAAGATAACACTATTCATTTATTTATTATTAACGACCAAATACCTCAAATTAATATCCTTTTGGTTACAGCAAGGAAATGTATGACTGCAAAATTAGCTGTATGGACAATTAGATTATAGCAAGTGTATGTAATGGGGAAAAAGTATCTGCCGACGGTAAATTGGTAAATGTTGTTGCATTTGAACCATCAAAGACTTGCTATGAGATAACCTCATCCCATTAACATGGTCTAAACAGGGTGGATTTTCCTCATTTCTTGAATGCTGACAATCTGGCCACTGATAATACTGTATGTATACTAGCTGTAGTAAAGGTTGGAGTTCATTTCATGCGTTTCCCACCACTCACTAGGTGGGTTTCCAACTTTTCTTGCACACTATGACTATATATATATATACATAGATAGTATAGGCACAGAGGACAGGAGAATGAATGTAAGAATATGATGTACCTTTGCTTGTCTGTTCACTTGACTTGGTTGTGACAGGAGGCAGCTTAAACTTTTATTCTGGAGGGTTGAACATACAGGACAAAGAATGCAGTTCGTGTTATGCAACTTTCTTGTTGTGCAACTTTCTGTGTACATGAAAATGCACCATTCGTTTCAACATTATATTGCTGCTAGATGTATAAAGAAAGTATAAAGCAACATCACAATGTACACATTTGCTTTGTTTTTGTTCCTGCTCTGTGTGGAAATGGATGGGCATAAATGAGTATGGCGTGGTTGAAATGAATGACAATATATGATATATTTAATGAAGTATATACAGCCTCTCCCACCTCTGAAACTTCCCTCAAGATTGTGCAAAAACCATTCCAGGTGACGACCTCATGACGCTGACTGAAAGAAGCTGTCACCAAAGCAAAAGGTGGCTACTTTGAAGAATATAAAAAATAAAACATATTCTGGATTGTTTAACACCTTTTTGTTTATGTGTTCCTTCATAGTTTTGATGTCTTCAATATTAGTCTACAGTGTAGAAAATAATAAAAATAAAGAAAAACCGTAGAGGGTGTGTTCAAACTTTTGGCTGGTACTTTATTTCTGGGGTTACATTTTCAAAACTATGACAATTACATAAATGTATAATAAATATCTGCTGCCATAGACACCAGTATTATAATTTGGTCAATTTTAGTGCTTGTTCTTAATGGGTTTTTCAATTGATCAGTCAATCAATCTTTATTTAATTATTATTTAATCCATGGTCGATAAACTTGTGAGGCAAGAATCCATCTTGAACAAGCTCCAAGTTCTGTGGCTGAACCACAGTGGTTTAAACCAATCAATGTAAGCTGCAGGTGAGGTTTCAGGTGTGACAACGGTGAAAGGCAGCTGTTCGTGCGATGCAATGGCAGCTTCCAAAGAAGTTAACGTAGATTCTTGTAAAACATCAGTTATACCTGAAATGAAGAGTATTTAGGGGCAGCAACCCCACAGTCCAAAGACATGCAGGTTAAATGGTGACTCTAAACTGCCCGTAGGTGTGAGTGGTTGTCTGTCTCTATGTGTCAGCCCTGTGATTGACTGGTGACCAGTCCAGGGTGACCCCGCCTCTCGCCCAAAGTCAGCTGGGATTGGCTGCAGCCCCCCCTTGACCCTTAAGGACAAGCGATATAGACAATGGATGGACTGAAAGAAGAGCAAAGAACAGCACATCTCCTGATTTGCTTCAGGAAGATTTTTTAACTATGTTGCATAGTTCATTGAATGGTTGAAGTTACCCTTTGATAGACAGATGGCTCATGCGATCAACTGCAAAGCTTTTTTTACCTGTGCGCTTACAGTTTCCACGGACAACTTCCCAGATGGTTTTGTGTAACAAACCATCTGACGCATCAGATTAGAGCTTTTCGGAAGTTCTCATAATAAATAAAGAGTTCATGTTGTTGGAGTTAGGCAAACAGCTCCATCAGTCCATTCAGGTGTGAGTAAAACAGCAGACGGTTGCCAAACACTGGCTGGTCACACATTTCATCTAACACAGTTTGTATTATGTCAGTTAAACCTGGATATTCATCATCTGAACTCTCACTCTCTCACATTATGTCTCAGAGTCAGACGTAGCCATTTTAACAAACACCTTCTCACAGATTTTTGTTCTACTGTCTATCAGCTGCGCTTCACAGACTCTACAGTACTGTAGTCTATAATGACAATGCCCTGCAGACTGGTGGTGTAGAAGCTGGATGTTTGAGTTGGATAGCAATTTATTTTACACAACATACACACGCACACACACACACCATGACACAGCAAATAGAAAAATCTGTTGTTCATCCACACAAACAAACGAAACTACCGGAGACGCTTGGTTTCACCTATTTCACCTTAAGACCGTATAGGTATTATGTATCCTTGTGTGTGAGCATGTCAGTGTGTGTGTGTGTGTGTGTTCTTTTTGTATAGGAGAGAAAGAGTGAATCTATGGTAACTGTGTCTGTATGCTTGTGTGTGAGTGTCTATATGAACAATATGTACCACCATGACGCCGATACATACATACGGATACATAAAACATTCTGTCACATTTTGTTGTAGCACCAATCATTGTTTTTATGGCAATATTTTTAGCCATGTGGACATTGCTTTGGGTTGGTATGTGAATATTTTATTACAGAACAATTTGTGCCATGCCGTGATATTTATTGTTATCTGGATGAAATATGACCCATATTATATCATATATTATATTATTATATATGAGATTTTGGTTATATTGCACAGCCCTGCTTCAGCACACACACACACAGACCTTCAAATCGAAGGAAATACTAATAAATAATTAACTAACAATACTAATACTAATTCAAAAAAGCTCCTCACTTGACTGTATTCAATAAGTAACCATTGTCATTGTTTATGTAGGCGACCATTAGCGGCCGCAGTAATTACGATGGGAGCAAAGGGGGAAGTGAGGTGAAGAGTGACACAGTCCACGTAAGAATCAGGTCAAAGTGGATGGACGGATGAAACGCAGAACTAGGATCACAATGCATAGCGCTCACACCGCTCCCTCGTGCCTCCCTTTGCTATCTTGTAGCTTAAAACATCACACATCAGGTGGGACAATGGCAGGACACTGATAGGACCTCCACCACCTTCAGCTGCTTGAAGCAGCCGACCCAGTGCAGCTTTATGAAATGAACAAAAAAATATTTGAAAAAATTCCTGTGAGAAATCCAGCATAGAAACGTGGATGTGGAAATATCCTCCCCAACTGCTGTACAAACAATCAATTTCTCTCTGGTTAGGCATCCATAAAAAGATCAAAACTACTCCCTCAAGAGTTAAAAAATTCCATGTCTGTGGCACCTTTATAAATCCAGCACTGAGTAGAATCCTATAGTAGGCTTTTTTATAATTCTACCGAGGCCAGGAGAGAGAAGCAACACAATGAGGCCTGTCTGGTCAAAGACTGTTTGTTCTTCCACACACACACACACACACACACACACACACACACACACACGTAGCTGGTCAGCAGTGTTATGAGCAGGGTAACACAGTTATTGATTTCTGCCTCTTGTTGTCTGGAAGGCTAGCTTGTCATAGCTGCTCTCCAGATGATGTCCAGATAGACTGCACACAGCAACAACAAAAGTCATTTAATGTGGAAGGGATGAGGAGCTGATTTAAAGATAGACCACTCAAAGGCAACACTTTCAAAGGTTAAACCTACAGCTGGCTCCAGGGTAATCAAGGGGACAGCGCTGCTTGTTGTTGAGACGAAAAAAAATCCTTTCCAATAATGTCACGGTGCATGCTTTTTATTTATCTATTCTTAGTTTGTTCTACAATCACTTCTTAAAATAATGAGGTGTGTTAGTATAACAGCAGCTGGCTGGTGGGAAATCAGCATTTTAATACCCACACACATTCACATTATTTCATCTCCAAAGCTTTTTACCAGCACAATATACCATGAGTCTATATGTCCTAAATTTCAGCCAGTGTAAAATCTAAATCTATATATTACAAGAGGAGAAGCATAATGTGACTTAAAGTAGGTTTTAACATAACTACTTTGCACTTTTCTTACAATAGCTAGTTAAAGTGTCTGCAGTTCCTTATCAGTTTCCACACTGGAAGCATTCAGCCACAGGTTCACTGTGCACTGAGAAGCACTTTGGCAGCGCGGAGCAGTCTCTGCAGTTTTGTGGGCAGATCATAATTATAATGAAGATTATGGATCCGTGCATGTAAAGCATGACTGAAGCCTTTACGTGACCAGCAGCGTGCATGAGGTGGAAGACTGACATCAGATCAGCTGTAAACAATAGCGTAACGGCTGGTGCAACTGAACTGCATATTATTCAGTCATTCATTATATTTTCCCCCCAAATACATATTCAGTTATTATCTACTCACGCCCATGTCTGTCAGAAGCAAGTGACTGCCACCGTGGTTGAGAGCTGAAGTCACTGCAGTTCCACTAAGATGCTAAAAACGTCTGCTCAGAAAGTCTCCTTTTTTTTGGAACAGATTCTTTAACATTGCAGCAGTTTGCACCTGCACAGCAAATTTCTGGAGTGAAAAATCTGGTAGTGGTTAAATTATGTTTATTCTTTAACTCTAACTCTGGTTTGTGTTGAGGGATACTAATTGTCAGAGTAATATTTTGGAGTTCATTCAGTGGTGTTTTTTGCTTTTTCCTTTAACTTAACCATGACTCATATGTATGTGATGGGAGTGAAATTATTCATCTAATTTGCACATTATGACGTCACAAGGTGGCGGCCAAATTGAAAAATGTTCAATTTTGATATCAAGGTTTCAAAAGGCTATAACTTTAAAGTGGTTTGAGATAAAGGCATACTGTAAATGGGAAATATCTTTAGTATGAAACGAAATTTGGGATAGAAATAAATTCACTGATCCAATTTGTATAATCTTTTAGCACTGGTCGGCGGCCATATGGAATTGTATTATTTTTTCAAAGACCTTCAATGATCAAGATGGCACTGCTTGTAGTTTTTCAGTGTGTGATCAGATGTATCAACTCCTCCCATAAAGGAGTTGTAACCGTCCACACACACTGGTTTCATAATTTGACGGAACCCAGTCACATTTTCTTTTGTCCAGATCCGTTTTTGGGTGACTGTGTTGCCATGAATGGTGGACAGCAGAGTGAGACGCTTTGTGTCATGCCAAGCACAAGCCAGCAGTTTATCGTGCCGCATGAACACTGGGTCATCTCCCCTTCTCAGAGGCAACTGGGCTGGTTTCAGCCCCTTTGGCATCCCTCTCCTGTTGCAGTCCACTGTCCCGCACATTCTGGTGTCTTTAGCAGCTAACTCACTAGCTAAGGCTGGTGATGTGTAGTAGCTGTCCATGTACACGTCATGCCCTTTCCCAGTGTGCTGGGCAAGCAGCTGACGGACAATATGGTGTGTTGCCCCTAAATTGTCCTCATCGCTTGTATTTTTGCCATTGTAGATGCACCACTCTAATACATAACTTCACTCAAGACAAATGCTTTATAGCCATATTTGTCAGGTTTTTTGGGACTGGTGGACATATCTGTTTGTTTCATTGGTGATGAGGCTCCAGAATTCATCATTCAGGAAAAGAGAGATGAAATCAATGGGCTCAGAATTTGTCAGACCGTCTCCACAATAACCAACAGGCTCATCAAAATTTTGGATCCACTTTTGATACTCTTCCTCTTCTCTCAAGAACTGCCAGCCATCATCATCATCATCGCCGCTGTGATTTACGGTGCGGCAGTGAACGCCACCTCCGCCGCCATTAGCGGTGTGTTTTTTCCCCCTGCCACCTCGACCACGTCCCCTGCTTGGCGTTCACAGAATGCTTCTACCCCGGCCACGCCGAGGTGAAGCATCCGCTATACCATGTGCTGATTCTGGACTATGGCGCGCGGACTCACCGTCACTACTAACGTCAGTTTCTGCTTCACTGGACAACTGCATGTCTTCCTCCTCGGAATCGGAGTCAGCCAGTACCTGACGAAGTACTTCGTCGACGGTAAACCGACCTCTCGGCATCGTGAGTAAATGAAAAAACACTCTTTCGCTCTCGCTACGCTCTGCACTACTACTACTGCTTCGCCACCGCGTCTCTGAGCCGGAGGGTGTTTTACAAACTCTTTTTACTCTAAAACTTTGAATAGAACCACGCCCACAAATGCTGCTCAGATTACAGGCACACATGTCCACCATCTCCTGGTGAAAAGTAGTAACAAGATTCGGCACCACATTTATAGATGCAGCCTGTTTTATTCAGCAATGTTGCGACTTTGGTGCTTAGTGTTAACTATTATAAAATGTTCGGTAGCCTACACAGCATTTTTGTTGAAGCTGGTACACTAAACTATGTGTGCTTGTTTTGAATTTGGTATTGAACGGAGCCAGCTCTGTATTTCCTGTATTATTCAGAGTATGCTGCATTTGGTCTTTGGCTTTTTGCTCGCTCTGCTGTAAAGGAGATAAAGTTTAGGCAGCCATTTTGTCTGTTGAACCTTTCAGAAAAATACGTCTTCCCTCCAAACTACCGTGTGCACGCTGATGGTGAAGACACGGAGCTTCAGTAGCCAAAGGAGTGCTAATGCCCTACTGCTAACGCTAGAATTTAATAAACTAACTGTGGATTGTGACTTTATTTAGCAATGCAACTGTGTTTTTCAGTGTAACAGAGGAGAGTCAGGTTCATCAGGTTGCTGGTTGTACGCCACGGAGCTCTGGGGAAGTGAAGGCGGCAGTGTTTGGCGCTAACATAAGTAGCCGCTAACCTACATTAGCTAACAACTCAACAGCAATGTCACAGTGCTTGAGGACAGTGAATGAGCTGTAAACGCAGCACTGACTTATTATCCGTTATAAAGTTATTTTGATGAAAAGGTGAGCAAACAGTTGCCAAATTCCAGCAGACAGAGCAAAAAAAAAGTCCAGCATTTCCTCACTTTTTGGTCTCTACCAGCTCCTAAGGAGAATATCTGGCTACTTGGCTGCCTAATGTTACACTGTGTTCGGTAGCTTACACAGCATTTTTGTTGAAGTGTGCTTGTTTTGAATTTGGTATTGAACGGAGCCAGCTCTGTATTTCCTGTATTATTCAGAGTATGCTGCATTTGGTCTTTGGCTTTTTGCTCGCTCTGCTGTAAAGGAGATAAAGTTTAGGCAGCCATTTTGTCTGTTGAACCTTTCAGAAAAATAAGTTTTCCCTCCAAACTACCGTGTGCACGCTGATGGTGAAGACACGGAGCTTCAGTAGCCAAAGGAGTGCTAATGCTAACGCTAGAATTTAATAAACTAACTCTGGATTGTGACTTTATTTAGCAATGCAACTGTTGTTGAAGTGTTTTTCAGTGTAACAGAGGAGAGTCAGGTTCATCAGGTTGCTGGTTGTACGCCGCGGAGCTGTGGGGAAGTGAAGGCGGCAGTGTTTGGCGCTAATGTAAGTAGCCGCAAACCTACATTAGCTAACAACTCAACAGCAATGTCACAGTGCTTGAGGACAGTGAATGAGCTGTAAACGCAGCACTGACTTATTATCAGTTATAAAGTTATTTTGATGAAAAGGTGAGCAAACAGTTGCCAAATTCCAGCAGACAGAGAGCAAAAAAAAGTCCAGCATTTCCTCACTTTTTGGTCTCTACCAGCTCCTAAGGAGAATATCTGGCTACTTGGCTGCCTAATGTTACACTGTGTTCGGTAGCTTACACAGCATTTTTGTTGAAGTGTGCTTGTTTTGAATTTGGTATTGAACGGAGCCAGCTCTGTATTTCCTGTATTATTCAGAGTATGCTGCATTTGGTCTTTGGCTTTTTGCTCGCTCTGCTGTAAAGGAGATAAAGTTTAGGCAGCCATTTTGTCTGTTGAACCTTTCAGAAAAATAAGTTTTCCCTCCAAACTACCGTGTGCACGCTGATGGTGAAGACACAGAGCTTCAGTAGCCAAAGGAGTGCTAATGCTAACGCTAGAATTTAATAAACTAACTCTGGATTGTGACTTTATTTAGCAATGCAACTGTTGTTGAAGTGTTTTTCAGTGTAACAGAGGAGAGTCAGGTTCATCAGGTTGCTGGTTGTACGCCGCGGAGCTCTGGGGAAGTGAAGGCGGCAGTGTTTGGCGCTAACATAAGTAGCCGCTAACCTACATTAGCTAACAACTCAACAGCAATGTCACAGTGCTTGAGGACAGTGAATGAGCTGTAAACGCAGCACTGACTTATTATCCGTTATAAAGTTATTTTGATGAAAAGGTGAGCAAACAGTTGCCAAATTCCAGCAGACAGAGCAAAAAAAAAGTCCAGCATTTCCTCACTTTTTGGTCTCTACCAGCTCCTAAGGAGAATATCTGGCTACTTGGCTGCTGAATGTTACACTGTGTTCGGTAGCTTACACAGCATTTTTGTTGAAGTGTGCTTGTTTTGAATTTGGTATTGAACGGAGCCAGCTCTGTATTTCCTGTATTATTCAGAGTATGCTGCATTTGGTCTTTGGCTTTTTGCTCGCTCTGCTGTAAAGGAGATAAAGTTTAGGCAGCCATTTTGTCTGTTGAACCTTTCAGAAAAATAAGTTTTCCCTCCAAACTACCGTGTGCACGCTGATGGTGAAGACACGGAGCTTCAGTAGCCAAAGGAGTGCTAATGCCCTAATGCTAACGCTAGAATTTAATAAACTAACTCTGGATTGTGACTTTATTTAGCAATGCAACTGTTGTTGAAGTGTTTTTCAGTGTAACAGAGGAGAGTCAGGTTCATCAGGTTGCTGGTTGTACGCCACAAAGCTCTGGGGAAGTGAAGGCGGCAGTGTTTGGCGCTAACGTAAGTAGCCGCTAACCTACATTAGCTAACAACTCAACAGCAATGTCACAGTGCTTGAGGACAGTGAATGAGCTGTAAACGCAGCACTGACTTATTATCCGTTATAAAGTTATTTTGATGAAAAGGTGAGCAAACAGTTGCCAAATTCCAGCAGACAGAGCAAAAAAAAAGTCCAGCATTTCCTCACTTTTTGGTCTCTACCAGCTCCTGAGGAGAATATCTGGCTACTTGGCTGCCTAATGTTACACTGTGTTCGGTAGCTTACACAGCATTTTTGTTGAAGTGTGCTTGTTTTGAATTTGGTATTGAACGGAGCCAGCTCTGTATTTCCTGTATTATTCAGAGTATGCTGCATTTGGTCTTTGGCTTTTTGCTCGCTCTGCTGTAAAGGAGATAAAGTAGCCAAAGGAGTGCTAATGCGCTAATGCTAACGCTAACGCTAGAATTTAATAAACTAACGCTGGATTGTGACTTTATTTAGCAATGCAACTGTTGTTGAAGTGTTTTTCAGTGTAACAGAGGAGAGTCAGGTTCATCAGGTTGCTGGTTGTACGCCGCGGAGCTCTGGGGAAGTGTTTGGCGCTAACGTAAGTAGCCGCTAACCTACATTAGCTAACAACTCAACAGCAATGTCAACCAAAACATGAAAAGTTGTGGATCATGAAGCCAAAACAGTGCAGTGAGATAAAAGGTGCTAAAAGACGGAGGAAAACTGCTGAGTCGGATTCTCTCAGGGTTCAGTACAGGTAAATTACAAAGTCACTTGAACCTTCAACAATACCGAAAATATTGATTAGAGCAGCCTTATGCACAGTTCTTGATAAATGGACTTTCGTCAGGCCAAAATGATGGACAGACAAAAAACAGGCAAAAACAAAGAGGATGCCTCCTTTAAAGGGTCTAAAAAGTTTAACCTTTAACCTTCTATGCACGGTAGTGGTGGGCAGATCGATCTAAAATATCGATAGATCGATGCCAACATTGGTATCGGTATTGATCGATACTTGCATGATGAGATCGATACTTAAGTTTCAGTTTCTCTTCTCTACGTTCAGTACACAACTCCTGTTATATCGTAGTGATTGTGCATGTGCAAACACCGCTCCTCTCACTTCGATCATGCTCACTTTGCCCCCCCCAGCACTCAGCAGTGCAGAGGGATCCCCAGACCAGAACCAGACCCCCACCGCACTGAGACAGAGGTCACTGGCAGAGGCCTGTCAGCAGATTTATAGAAGTGAAAGTAGAATGTAGTCATCTCCAGCATTAGTTAATGTCATTTTTCATAAATTATGAAGCATTGTTCTCCCCTACACAGAAGTAGATAAGCTGTTTTTCTGAGTAAAAAGTATCGGTATCGGCAATACTGGCCCTGTATTTACTTGGTATCGGATCTATACCAAATTTTGCAGTATCGCGCACCCCTAATGCACGGTAAGTCCTGTGTTTCTAAATGCATCAGAAAGCATTAGGGAATGTTGTTTGGATGCAATGTGCTCTTTAAGGATCAGTTCCCACTCAAGTACATCACTGACTCTGCTGGTTTGTAATAGTAGTCAACTGATTTTTTTCATAAAGGTCATTTATTCTCTCTGCCGCAGGTACCAATGTAATTCTTGATGATAATGAGGATCAGGGTCTATTTTCAAGCACTTTCCAACTTTGAATGAATGTTTGATATATTTTTTACACTAATTTGTTTTGTAAAGAGATGCAGTCTGTGATTAAGCCCCCCCCCCCCCTCACCCCCCACCTAAGTTTGTGTTCATAACTCAAACTTGCTGGTGCATTCAAGAGTTGCTTAGAAATAACAGGCTCTATTTAAGTATTTATTTGCTGACCTGCTCTTGCTTGTTTATCTGTTACGTTATTTATGTATTTGGTAATTCACTGACTTATTCAACATGTATTGGACCAGGAGAAGACTCATTGGGATCCAAAATGGTTTCTTCAACACACGTGGCCAAGGGGACGGCAAGACGCAGCACTGCAGACTACACCATGCACGTAACATCATCTTGCTTCATCTGAAGTGTAACGAAAGGGGACCAATGGGTGACAGGAGGAAGGAGAGACCGACTGAGACGGAGCAACAAAGGGATGAGGGAGAAACAGTGAGTCACACAGCACAGACTTCTGTCTAACGTCTGTCTAGCTTCTGTCCGTTGTGTGTGAATGGAATAATGATGGATATTTGCTGTCTCGTATCTTCTGACCGACATTTAGTTTACCTGCACAGCTAATGTGTTTAACACACCGCAACACCGAGCTGACGCTGAGAAACCCGTGTTGTTTTTGGGTGCTGCGGATCTGAGGGGCAAAAGAAGTCATCAACTGAGGTGAAATAATTGGTGTACACCACATGGGAGTGAAAGGAGAGTGAATACTGGACAAATGAATGATGATATTTCTTTAAGTCTGCAGAATGTGTAAATAATCAACCTTTTCCACCGTGTTCTGCACAACAACTTCCTGGCCTGATTATATGTCACTGCTGTGTTTCCACATTGTCGTGCTGCCCCCAAGTGGCCAAAAGGATCAATGAGCGCAGCTTTAAGTTAAGATGCAATTTCGCCATGATTATAAAGGAAAGTTACAAAATACCTAATCTACAGATCAGCACAACTTTGTCTGTTGCTAAATCCCACTTACCTGGACTTGTGTCATGGCTGAATTGAAATCACTTAAACAGCATCACTATTTTCTTCAGGTTCCTTAAAATCCCTTCATGTTTAAGCACTGATTTTTTTTCTTTCTTCTATTCTAACAAGTCTTTCCTCTGGGGGTACTAATGAGACAAAGTCTGATTAAAGATAGGAGGCCCTCTTCAATCAGCACACTCCCCAAAGGTCACACACACACACACACACACACACAGACAGACAGACAGACAGACACAATTTAAGTCTTGCTCAAAGCTCCCAGCCTAAAGGTTATTTCGCGTTAACAATCAATAAAACTTTAATCCTTCACATCTCCACAGCGTGTGCATACGTGGCTATGTGTGCTTTTCATTTTCACGCCATGAACTCTCTGCCCCCCCCCTCAAAAAAATTAAGTTTGGTTCTGAATTGACACATCTGGTTAAATGAAGGTTACACGAAAAAGACAAAAGGCACTGGAACAATCCTCCCACGCTTCTGTAGAAAAATACGGCCAAGTATTAGGGCCACTGAGATTTAAAGAATAAAGTCAGAATATTTTGAGGAAAAATTCCTGATGTTTTCAGAATAGTGCAAATGTGATTACCTTAGTGAATAGATGTAGATGTGTGTGTTGCCGTGTTTTGAATTCTTTAACATGTTTGGATAAAAAAAAAAAATCATCAGTGTCTGTGTACTGGAGTGTTTCATCGTTGAGGTAACTCACAGCTCCAAGCACACACTGACAGGTGATGCTCTCTTAAATACTTAATATATATATATATATATACAGTATAACTACTTATTTCTTTTAGGCAAAATACTTCCAAATCATTAATAGCACTAATTGTCTTTACCAACAAAGGCCGCAGAGTTGTAGCTGCCAACTGTCAGCTAACTAACCCTGGGCTGTGATTGAATGAAAATCAGTTTTTGGCTGATCCTCCAAGAACAGACACAATTGGAGCTGTCTATTTCCATTTCTTAAGCAAAGCCAAGATAAAATAAAAAATGAAAAGAAAAAAGAAAAACTCTCAAGTCACAAAAGTTGTGGATAAAATTGCACCTTGTTTCTTTTCTGAGAATTTAAAATGAAATACAGTGAACACACTCTCGAGTCCCAACTGCAGCAGAGACACTCCCACAACAACACAACACAAAGGTGAGATTAAATCTAAAACCTAGAAGCAAGCAAAATAAATCTTGCAATCTCACATTTTAGAATGTTTTGAACAACAGAAAGCAACGATACACTTTAATATAATATATTTATAATATACACTGAGGGTGCAACAGTTAAAAAAATTGGAGTGCAATCAGAACACAACCTCTTTAAAAATGTGTAAACTCTAGCTGTCAGCTTCATGACATATACTGTATATGCAGCCCATAGGTGGTTTCTGCATGGCAGCAGAACGGTGACTGATGGGGTGCACACAGACTAGTGGACGCTGACTCGTCTCCTCTATGCATGTTTAGATTCAGGGACACGTGAAAACGTCTCTGAAACATTTGCACATCAGAAACTCCCGTTTCAAATATATGCTGCAAATCCTCAACCCGCCAAAGGAAAGCATTGTTTGTGTCAATGAGTCTGCGCCTTAACCAGGGCCAGCAGCCTTAACCCTGCCCTTGAAAAGGTTTGGCTGAGAGGAGCAGTCAGTTTTTCTCTAAAACTACACCATGTAAAAAGATGATGCTTAGGTTTTATACTTATCAGGGTCCAATAAGCCCAAATAGCAAGGAGAAATAAAAAATGCATATCAAACAAGAGCTCGGGTCTTAAGAGGTTAAACAGCCCCGGTTACTCTGCTGTGGGACTGAATGCCCAGGCTGTAGGAATTGCAGCGTTTACAGCCTTCGTTCCCCTGCTGTTTTCATCAGGCAAACACACAAACACACATTCTGATGATGAATCTATTCAATAAGAAACTAATTATCCCGTTTAAGCAGAGGACTCAGCCCTGTGAACCTCTTTCAGCTAAACACACGTTACAGCAGGGGTGTCCAAACTACGGCCCGCGGGCCAACTGCGGCCTGTTGTCCAATTTTCATTGGCCCGCAGGAAATTCTAAAAATGTATTGGAACACGGCCCACACAGGGAACTTGCGCTGGACTGTGTTGTACTTCTTAGTCTCACCACTAGGGGGAGTAACTGTCTTGAACGAGGCAGCTTCTCTATAAAATGAGTAATAGAAGAAGAAATGTGCTACAGGTGACCCAAAATGGCAGAATTAAGGAAACGTAAGAGAGCAAGTGAGTGTAGAAAGTTTCAGACACGGTGTGCGATGAGAGCACAGCTAATAACTAATGAAGATCACTTCTGCATTACAGAGGAGCTGCTTGATGTTAGCAGGCTAAAGAGCACCACGACGGGTGAGGATGTTTTTGAAGCTGTGTGGAGGTACGACGGATGGGGCTCCAGCTGGGACAGGCAAACGCAAAGGAAGGGCCTCTACGTGTCCGCCGAGGAGCAAGAAAGTGGAGGTAAGGCTGTTAATTCGAGCACCAGGGCTCTAGCACAGACTATTTCAAGCTTCCCTCTCATGCTGGGGTGGGGGGCTGCTCTACCGTTCTCATGTGCGCTGGCTAAGTCGTGGCTCTGTGCTGCAGCGGTTTTATTCCCTGAGATCAGAAATCGACCAGCTCAGTGACCCTCTCTGGTTGGCATTTTTAGTGGATCTCACTGATCACCTGAACACACTGAACAAGAGCCTACAAGGCAAAGACCAGCTTGTACCACAACTAATAAATGAAAGCCCACTAATGGATTTTTTTTTCTTGAATCATATTCAGTTATCAAGCAGAATTTACCTACATTTGATTGATTTTGCCAACTTTAATCCACTAGAGGTGAGGCGATATACATCACCTCTAGTGGACTAAAGTTAGCAATATAGCTCACTTCTAGTGAGTGGCCCAGCCCTTTGTATGTTTTTCTGTATGTGGCCCTTAGTGAAAAAAGTTTGACACCCCTGCGTTACAGCATCACGTCTCTCCGTAACCTCAGTCCGTCTTTACACACTTTAAGATATTAGAGTCACTCTCTGTTCAAAATGTCCTCCAAGAACAGATCCACGCTGACTCTTCTCCACAGACAACACATACTGGAGGACACATTAAAAAACATTTTAGGCGACAAAGAAAGGAGAAAAAAAAGACATAAAATCAATCAGGACACGTATAATCAGCTATTTGTTAAGGCTAATACCAGTGGCTGCATGTTGTTTCACTAAAATATCCAAAATGTAAAATGCACAACGAGAGCAAAGAGGAACTATGGGCTTCTCAGGAGAACAAGAGGGATGTGCTGAGGAGGATACGGATGATATATGTATTACATTCAGTGTGTATTAAGTGTGAGCACACACCAACATGTCAATAAACCTGGCAGAAATGTCAAATGCTTTCTCCAAGTTAAAAGTTGCTTTCTCCCAAAAGGCCTTCGAGGGTCAACTGGACATTTCAAACCATGTCTTTAGGGGATTTCCAGCACAAGTCAGGGAGGAAAGACATGAATCCCTACGCCTGTGTGTGTGTGTGTGTGTGTGTGTGTGTGTGTGTGTGTGTGTGTGTGTGTGTGGGAGACAGGAGGGCATGGGTAGAAATCAATAACTACCCAGGAGGGGCTGCTTATGTTGTATTGTGAGCTGGACATGAGGGAGTGTGCATGTTCAAACAGACTGAGAAAGAGAGAGAGGCAGCGAGGTGTGTAGCCCCAAAGTGTTCAATACTAAAAATGTAGTTAAAATAAATACAATAATTAATGAAATAATAAAATAAATTGTTAAAACTCATCCTTATTTTCAGAATTTAATATGATCTATTTTTCAGAAACTGTTTCTGAAATCTCTTTGTATTTCATAATAGTGTTTTTTCCTATAACAACCTTAACGATTATTTCCTAATGTTGCTTTCTTGCCTCTAAGGAAGACAAGCGTAACAACGGCTTCCAGATTTAGCCAATTAGCTGGAGCAAAACCAAAGTAGTATCTGTATATAGCTGATGCTGTAAATAAAAGCAACACACTGGCGCAGAAACTAAAGTAAACATATGTTTGTCTCTGTTTTTATTAATTTGGTCTTGCACACTTTGGGGTTCCTTAAGGAGAGAGGATATTGTGTCCATTTGAGTGCATGAAGGAGTGTGTGCGCTGCAAAAAGTCATCTATTCTGAAATTAATTTACCTCAAGTATTTAAGAGAGAGATAATTCCACTTGTCTCTGGTAAAATTCACTTGTCCTTTTGTGTTACAGTTGTCTCAATATCCTCTAAAAACAGCCCACTCAACTTGTAAAAAGACTGACTCACCAGTGAAAAAGATGTTTGGCACGCAATGATCCATGGAAATGACTGATAAGCTGAGGTCTCTGCACACTAGGCCTTCTGAGACTTTACATGGCACACAAGTGAGGGAGAAGGTTGTTTTTGTCCACTGTGGGTTTGTCTGGTAACACTTTAGTAGCAGCTGCATGAGAAGGAGACACAAAATGAAACAAACAATAAGACTCGTAAAGTCAAAACATGTCCAGTAATGTTTCTGCCTCTGACTGAGAAACAGGTTTTTATGGTTAGCCTGGATGCTGTATCAGAGTACTAGGTATGATATTCATTCCAGTGAGTGTGTGTGTGTGCGTGTGTGTGTGTGTGTCATGTCATGTTCCATCGCTGTGTTCTTCATAATTTAGCAGTGTGTGTCCCCGTGCCGGTGACCTGACAATGAATAAGACATGGATGCCAGGACTTCACTCTTCATCTCTACTCTATAGTCTCACATATTTTCCTTTCTGTCTCTCCTTCAGGATCTTTTGGTTTATATAATTCTGTTACAGCAGAATTATAAGTTTTGGACATAATGTCTGTTGGTACAAATGTATTTTCTTTACATTACTCTTCGCTGAAAATGTTTTATTTATTTTTTTTGTTTAGTTTTCTAAAGTTTGGTTTAGTTTCTAACCTTATGCACCACTTAGGAGCCTACAACAAGAACATGAACATTTTTTGCCATAACTATAAGTCAAATGCAATGGTTTATTTTAATGTGACACTGAAGAGGCATTTACATTTACATCCCGCTCTGTAAGCCAGGATGGGATCAGCGGTGGCTTTGCGCACGCGCGATTCATTAGCAGTGTGGACGCGGAGTGGTGATGGTCTCCTCTCTGCTCTGACTGCAGCTGGGACTGCTGCGTGAGGCCACTGTGAGACTGACGGCAGCACCCGCTGCTCGCTGAGGACAGTAACTGCAGAGCGATACATGCTTTCACGTCAGAGTCTCCAAAACACCAGAAAAGTCTCCAGTAACACCAGAAAAAGTGGCTAGATTTGTCGCTAGTAGCTTTTGACAAAAAAGTCGAGGAAAAAAAGGAAAAGTCGAGAAGAGGATTTGGAAAGTCGCCAGATTTAACGAGAAAGTTGGCAACACTGATTGTGTTCATGATGAAACAGTGAAAATGTTTCTCATTTACAGTGCTGTGAAAAAGTATTTGCCCCCTTACAGATTTCTTCTGTTTTTGATTTTTTGTCACACTTACATGTTTCAGGTCATCAAACAAATGTTAATATCACACAAAGATAATCTGAGTAAATACAATAAGCAGTTTTTAAATGATGATTTTATTTGTTAAGGGACAAAAGCTACCCAAACCAACCTGGCCCTATGTTAAAAAGTAATTGCCCCCTAAACCTAATAACTGGTTGTGCCACCCTTGGTGGCAACAACTGCAATCAAACGTTTGCAGTAACTGGCAATGAGTCTTTCACATCGCTGTGGGGGAATTTTGGCCCACTCTTCTTTGCAGAATTGTCTTAATTCAGCCACATTGGAGGGTTTTCGAGCATGAACGGCCTGTTTAAGGTCATGCCACAGCATCTCAATCGGATTTAAGTCCGGACTTTGACTAGGTCACTCCAAAACCTTCACTTTGTTTTTTTTGAGCTATTCGGAGGTGGACTTGCCGGTGTGCTTCGGATCATTGTCCTGCTGCATAACCCAAGGTCACGAACTGATTTTCTGGTAGAGAGCAGAATTCATTGTTCCATCAATTACGACAAGTTGTCCAGGTCCTGAAGCAGCAAAGCAGCCCCAGACCATCACACTACTACCACCATGTTTGACTGTCGGTATGATGTTCTTTTTCCCAAATGCTGTGTTAGTTTTACGCCAGATGTAACGGGACGCACACCTTCCAAAAAGTTCCACTTTTGTCCCGTCAGTCCACAGAATATTTTCCCAAAAGTGTGGGGGATCATCAAGATGTTTTTTGGCAAATGTGAGATGTGCCTTTGTGTTCCTTTTGGTCAGCAGTGGTTTTCACCTTGGAACTCTCCCATGGAGGCCATTTTTGCCCAGTGTCTTTCTTATTGTTGAATCATGAACACTGACCTTAACTGAGGCAAGTGAGGCCTGCAGTGCTTTAGATGTTGTTCGGGGTTCTTTTGTGACCTCCTGGATGAGTCGTCGATGCGCTCTTGGAGTCATTTTGGTAGGCCGGCCACCCCTGGGATGGTTCACCACTGTTCCATGTTATCTCCATTCGTGGATAATGGCTCTCACTGTGGTTTGCTGGAGTCCCAAAGCCTTAGAAATGGCTTTTTAACCCTTTCCAGACTGATAGATGTCAATGGCTATGTTTCTTGTCTGTTCTTGAATTGCTTTAGATCGGGGCATGATGTGTTGCATTTTGAGATCTTTCAGCCCACTTCATATTGTCTATTTAAGCGATTTTCTCGATTCTACAGCTCTGACAGTAATCAGGCCTGGGTGTGGCTAGTGAAATTGAACTCAGCTTTCAAACATGTGGTTAATCACAGTTAATTCATGATTTAACAAGGGGGGCAATTACTTTTTCACATAGGGCCAGGTTGGTTTGGATAGCTTTTTTCCCTTAATTAATGAAATTATCATTTAAAAACTGCTTTTTGTATTTACTCAGGTTATCTTTGTGTGATATTAAAATTTGTTTGATGATCTGAAACATGTAAGTGTGATAACAAAGCAAAAACAGAAGAAATCTGTAAGGGGGCAAATACTCTTTCACAGCACTGTATATGTCAAACATTTGTAAGTTGTATCCAGAAATTGGTGATTTGCCCCTTAAACAATACACATTTCACACTAATAAAAGCTTTAATAGTAAGTAATGAGTTTAAACAGACATTGTTTCATGGTTGATCTTTTTATTTTCCCAGGTGCTGAACAACAGATATTATCATTTTCACATTGAAAAGACTGATTTGTTGCACCTTACCGTAATGAAACGGATTGATGGGCACCTCCAGTCTATCGAACAACTGAAAGAAATGTGTAAGGGGGGCAGAGGTAAACTAAAGAAACAGTAAACTGTTACACAGAGAAACATCTTGGACCTCCAGGCTAAGGGCCACTATGAAGCCAGGTCTGAACGAAGAGCTAGACCATGGTCCACATCCGTGAATACATTTGTTGTGACAAACAGTGCGTGTTAAACAGTGCGTGAATATAACTTACAAATGTTTGACATATAAGTGAGAAACATTTTATGTTATGTTGTTATGTTGATAGTGTGTATGCGCGTGTGTGAGCCTGTGTGTGTGTGTGTGTGTGTGTGTGTGTGTGTGCGCGTGTGTGTGGCATAAAACACCTTATGACAATAACAAGGTTTGTGTTCCACTTGCCAGTCTGCCATTAGCAACAAGGGCATCATGGGTACAGATGTTTTTTAACAATCACTTATCACACACAATAAGTTATTTCAAATAAAGTTCTTAAAGACGAAAAGTGTTTTGTGTGATCATGCACTTGGTTTGGTCACACAAAAGTTAAATTGCTGTTTTATGATCTCTCAAATCTTTGCTTATTTCGATCCACCTAGTTGTTCTTTTTAACAGCTGTATTAAAACTCAATCATCAGGTTTAGGATTATTTTCTCACAGAGAAAGTGATGATACCGAACTTTGCTGCAGTGCTATGTTTTGGCTGTTGCACATGCTGCTCCTGCACTCACGTTACAAATAATTTCAACATGATCCATCCACCTAAAACCCTTAAAAGTCAGAAATCTGGTCAGATTACAATTTAAACCACTTTTTTTTTTTTTTAAATGTCGTACTCAAGTCACTTAGTAAGCATTGTTAATATTCCCTAAATCGTTAATAAAAATCATCAATCATACATTTACATATTTATTTTCCAATTTTATTGAATACAGTTCATACATTGTTTAAAGAGAAGTCTCCTTAAACAACATAAGCAGAATGTTTTAGAAGTGTGAGGGGAAACCGGAGCACCCGGAGTAAACCTCACGATGAAAAGTCGAAAGGGGAAAAGGTCAGTTATTTGAATAGTTTAGAAGTGTGAGGGGAAACCGGAGCACCCGGAGTAAACCTCACGATGAAAAGTCGAAAGGGGAAAAGGTCAGTTATTTGAATATTTTAGAAGTGTGAGGGGAAACCGGAGCACCCGGAGTAAACCTCACGATGAGGAAAAAGAGGAAAAGGTCAGTTATGTGAAGACGGACACCAGTCTCGTCCTCATTCGACGAAAGAATTTGCGTGTCCTCTGAAAAAGGTTTCTTCTTCTAGGGGCAGCTGCAGCTCCCTCTGTGTTGTCGTCATCTGTGCTTGTAGAGCTGTCATTGCGAGGAATAGCAGCACCTGAGTCTTCCTCAGTGGCAATACCAGTGTCTCCTACTGGCTCGCTGTTCCAGCCTTCGTCATGAGTGGGAGGGCTGTCATCTGAGGAGACACTGTTGGCTGGCATTATAGAGTCTTTGTCACTGGAACTTGGAATTGATGAGTGTCCATTAAAGATGCAAATGGCCGGTACTGCATCTTGGTTACGGGAAGTGTCAACGTCAGTATTGGTACCACTGTAACCCTCAGTGTCTGATTCTCCAGTGATGGAAGTCTCAGTGGCTGAGGATTCATCAGCGACACACTCCGAGTCCTTTACCGAGAGCCTGGCAGAAGATGGCTCTCTGTCTGTGGAGACCTTCAGAGCTCCAAGGTCTGCCTCCTCATAGTTGGAACTATGGGTGTCTGAGGCTCCAGCCCTTGAGTCAGAAGCCTGGTCATCTCTGTGATCCTCAGTGTCGGAGAGAGGATTATCTGTCTCATTCAAACTGTGGGAGAGGGTAACGGTCACGAGTTTAAGGCCAGCATTTGCATACGAGATGGTCTCATTCAGGTGAGCCATTGTGATGAAAGGGTGTGCTAGGGCTTCCTTGGGTGTGATTCTCTTTCCAGCGTCCATATGCAGAATTGATTTTAGGAGGCTTAAAAATGCCATCCTATCCTCATATTCTAGAGTGCTGCTTTTCTCTTGGAAATTCTTCACTTCATGTTCCAGATTTCCCATCTCCTGGAAAAACTCCCAGTCAACGTTAGGCTCTTTACCAGTGGCCTGCTTGTACTCCTCTGGTGACTTCAGTCTCCACCCTGGACTGCTGGAGCCCTCCTCTCTGCTGAAAAACGATGAGGTGTTCTTGCCAGCACTCAGCAGGAGGTCCTCTGGTTGACCCAGAATGTGTATCATAGCTTTCATCCTATGATAGTCACAGTCTCCATCGAATATGTCAGCACAAAAGTACAGGCAGGACATGATGCATCCCACTGACCACATGTCAACAGCCTCTGACAGGGGAAGGCCCAGGGTCACCTCTGGAGCCCTGTATGCTGGAACCTGTATGGTCATCCCAGTGTGTAATCTTCTGACTGGAAGGGCCAGACCGAAGTCGATGAGCTTCACCCTGAACGGCTGATCCCTGTGGTCGACGAGCATTATGTTGTCAGGTTTTAGGTCCCCATGTACAACGCCGATACCTTTCAGGGCGTCAAGTGCTACAAATAGCTGCTGCATCACAGGGCGAATTTCATTAAGATTCAATGGCTTTCTAGTTGCCTTCAACAGGTCCCAAAGGCTCCTGTCCAGCATCTCGAAGGCCAGGCAGGAGAAGCTGTGGTACGTGAAACTGTCAATGAATCTTACTATGTTTGACTTTTCTGGGTCAAGAGCACTGATTGCTTTCAGCATCTCCATTTCCCAGCTGCAGTCATCCCTGTCCTTGAGGATCTTAACTGCCACCAAGTTGTCTGTTGTCATATCGGAACACTTGGCAACTCTTCCAAAACCTCCCTCACCCATAAAGTCCATCACCAGGTAGTGAGTGGACTTGCAGGGGAGGATATCAGACCTCTGGACCTGAAATGGTTCAGAAGGTGTGTCCTTGTTCTCCTCCATGTTTGTAGAGCTGTCATTGCGAGGAATAGCAGCACCTGAGTCTTCCTCGGTGGCAATAGCAGTGTCTCCTACTGGCTCGCTGTCCCAGCCTTCGTCACTGGAACAAGTGGAAGAGCTGTCATCCAAGGAGACACTGTTGGCTGACATTATAGTGTCTTTGTCACTGGAACTTGGAATTGATGAGTGTCCATTAAAGATGCAAATGGTGGCCGGTACTGCATCTTGGTTACGGGAAGTGTCAATGTCAGTAATGGTATCACTGTAACCCTCAGTGGTTGATTCTCCAGTGATGGAAGTCTCAGTGGCTGAGGATTCATCAGTGAAACGTTCCGAGTCTTTTGCCGAGAGCCAGGCAGAAGATGGCTCTCTGTCTGAGGAGACCTTCAGAGCTCCCAGGTCTGCCTCCTCATGGCTGGAACTATGGGTGTCTGAGGCTCCAGCCCTTGAGTCAGAAGCCTGTTCAGCTCTGCGCTGCTTGGTGACGGAGAGAGGATTATCTGTCTCATTCAAACTGTGGGAGAGGTTAACAGTCATGAGGTCAGCATTTGCATACGAGCTGGTCTCAGCCAGGTGAGCCATTGTGATGAAAGGGTGTGCTAGGGCTTCCCTGGGTGTGATTCTCTTTCCAGCGTCCATATGCAGAATCGATTTTAGGAGGCTTAAAAATGCCATCCTATCTTCATATTCTAGAGTGCTGCTTGTCTCTGTGAAATTCCTCACTTCATGCTCCAGATTTACATTCTCCTGGAAAAACTCCCACTCAACGTCAGGCTCTTTACCAGTGGCCTGCTTGTACTCCTCTGGTGACTTCAGTCTCCACCCTGGACTGCTGGAGCCCTCCTCTCTGCTGAAAAACGATGAGGTGTTCTTGCCAGCACTCAGCAGGAGGTCCTCTGGTTGACCCAGCATGTGTATCATAGCTTTCATCCTATGATAGTCACAATCTCCATCGAACATGTCACCGCCAAAGTACAGGAAGGACATGATGCATCCCACTGACCACATGTCAACAGCCTCGGACAGGGGAAGGCCCAGGGTCACCTCTGGAGCCCTGTATGCTGGAACCTGTATGGTCATCCCAGTGTATAATCTTCTGACGGGAAGAGCCAGACCGAAGTCGATGAGCTTCACCCTGAACCGCTGATCCCTGTGGTCGACGAGCATTATGTTGTCAGGTTTTAGGTCCCCATGTACAATGCCGATACCTTTCAGGGCGTCAAGTGCTACAAATAGCTGCTGCATCACAGGGCGAATTTCATCAAGATCCAATGGCTCACTAGTTTTGTCCAGCAGGTCGTAAAGGCTCTTGTCCAGTATCTCAAAGGCCAGGCAGGAGAAGCTGTGGTACGTGAAACTCTCAATGAATCTTACTATGTTTGACTTTTCTGGGTCAAGAACGCTGATTGCTTTCAGCATCTTCAATTCCCAGCTGCAGTCATCCCTGTCCTTGAGGATCTTAACTGCCACCAAATTGTCTGTTGTCATATCGAAACACTTGGCAACTCTGCCAAAAGCTCCCTTACCCATAAAGTCTATCACCAGGTAGCGAGTGGACTTGCCGGGGAGGATATCAGACCTCTGGACCTGAAATGGTTCAGCAGGTGTGTCCTTGTTCTCCTCCATGTTTGTAGAGCTGTCATTGCGAGGAATAGCAGCACCTGAGTCTTCCTCGGTGGCAATAGCAGTGTCTCCTACTGGCTCGCTGTCCCAGCCTTCGTCACTGGAACAAGTGGAAGAGCTGTCATCCGAGGAGACACTGCTGGCTGACATTATAGTGTCTTTGTCACTGGAACTTGGAATTGATGAGTGTCCATTAAAGATGCAAATGGTGGCCGGTACTGCATCTTGGTTACGGGAAGTGTCAATGTCAGTAATGGTATCACTGTAACCCTCAGTGGTTGATTCTCCAGTGATGGAAGTCTCAGTGGCTGAGGATTCATCAGTGAAACGTTCCGAGTCTTTTGCCGAGAGCCAGGCAGAAGATGGCTCTCTGTCTGAGGAGACCTTCAGAGCTCCAAGGTCTGCCTCCTCATGGCTGGAACTATGGGTGTCTGAGGCTCCAGCCCTTGAGTCAGAAGCCTGTTCAGCTCTGCGCTGCTTGGTGACGGAGAGAGGATTATCTGTCTCATTCAAACTGTGGGAGAGGTTAACAGTCATGAGGTCAGCATTTGCATACGAGCTGGTCTCAGCCAGGTGAGCCATTGTGATGAAAGGGTGTGCTAGGGCTTCCCTGGGTGTGATTCTCTTTCCAGCGTCCATATGCAGAATTGATTTTAGGAGGCTTAAAAATGCCATCATATCTTCATATTCTAGAGTGCTGCTTGTCTCTGTGAAATTCCTCACTTCATGCTCCAGATTTACATTCTCCTGGAAAAACTCCCACTCAACGTCAGGCTCTTTACCAGTGGCCTGCTTGTACTCCTCTGGTGACTTCAGTCTCCACCCTGGACTGCTGGAGCCCTCCTCTCTGCTGAAAAACGATGAGGTGTTCTTGCCAGCACTCAGCAGGAGGTCCTCTGGTTGACCCAGCATGTGTATCATAGCTTTCATCCTATGATAGTCACAATCTCCATCGAACATGTCACTACCAAAGTACAGGAAGGACATGATGCATCCCACTGACCACATGTCAACAGCCTCGGACAGGGGAAGGCCCAGGGTCACCTCTGGAGCCCTGTATGCTGGAACCTGTATGGTCATCCCAGTGTATAATCTTCTGACTGGAAGGGCCAGACCGAAGTCGATGAGCTTCACCCTGAACCGCTGATCCCTGTGGTCGACGAGCATTATGTTGTCAGGTTTTAGGTCCACATGTACAATGCCGATACCTTTCAGGGCGTCAAGTGCTACAAATAGCTGCTGCATCACAGGGCGAATTTCATCAAGATCCAATGGCTCACTAGTTTTGTCCAGCAGGTCCCAAAGGCTCTTGTCCAGTATCTCAAAGGCCAGGCAGGAGAAGCTGTGGTACATGAAACTCTCAATGAATCTTACTATGTTTGACTTTTCTGGGTCAAGAACGCTGATTGCTTTCAGCATCTTCAATTCCCAGCTGCAGTCATCCCTGTCCTTGAGGATCTTAACTGCCACCAAGTTGTCTGTTGTCATATCGAAACACTTGGCAACTCTGCCAAAAGCTCCCTCACCCATAAAGTCTATCACCAGGTAGCGAGTGGACTTGCCGGGGAGGATATCAGACCTCTGGACCTGAAATGGTTCAGCAGGTGTGTCCTTGTTCTCCTCCATGTTTGTAGAGCTGTCATTGCGAGGAATAGCAGCACCTGAGTCTTCCTCAGTGCCAATAGCAGTGTCTCCTACTGGCTCGCTGTCCCAGCCTTCGTCACTGGAACAAGTGGAAGAGCTGTCATCCGAGGAGACACTGCTGGCTGACATTATAGTGTCTTTGTCACTGGAACTTGGAATTGATGAATGTCTTTTAAAGATGCAAATGGTGGCCGGTACAGCATCTTGGTTACGGGAAGTGTCAACGTCAGTATTGGTACCACTGTAACCCTCAGTGTCTGATTCTCCAGTGATGGAAGTCTCAGTGGCTGAGGATTCATCAGCGACACACTCCGAGTCCTTTACCGAGAGCCTGGCAGAAGATGGCTCTTTGTCTGAGGAGACCTTCAGAGCTCCAAGGTCTGCCTCCTCATGGCTGGAATTATGGGTGTCTGAGGCTCCAGCCCTTGAGTCAGAAGCCTGGTCATCTCTGTGATCCTCAGTGTCGGAGAGAGGATTATCTGTCTCATTCAAACTGTGGGAGAGGGTAACGGTCATGAGTTTAAGGCCAGCATTGGCATACGAGATAGTCTCAGCCAGGTGAGCCATTGTGATGAAAGGGTGTGCTAGGGCTTCCCTGGGTGTGATTCTCTTTCCAGCGTCCATATGCAGAATCGATTTTAGTAGCCTTAAAAATGCCATCCTATCCTCATATTCAAGAGCGCTGCTTTTCTCTCTGAAATTTTTCACTTCATGCTCCAGATAACCTTTCTCCCGGAAAAAATCCCAGTCAACGTTAGGCTCTTTACCAGTGGCCTGCTTGTACTCCCTTGGTGACTTCAGTCTCCACCCTGGACTGCTGGAGCCCTCCTCTCTGCTGAAAAACGATGAGGTGTTCTTGCCAGCACTCAGCAGGAGGTCATCTGGTTGACCCAGAATGTGTATCATAGCTTTCATCCTATGATAGTCACAGTCTCCACCGAAGATGTCACAACCAAAGTACAGGAAGGACATGATGCATCCCACTGACCACATGTCAATAGCCTCGGATAGGGGAAGGCCCAGGGTCAACTCTGGAGCCCTGTATGCTGGAACCTGTATGGTCATCCCAGTGTATAATCTTCTGACTGGAAGGGCCACACCGAAGTCGATGAGCTTCACCCTGAACGGCTGATCCCTGTGGTTGACGAGCATTATGTTGTCAGGTTTTAGGTCCCCATGTACAATGCCGATACCTTTCAGGGCGTCAAGTGCTACAAATAGCTGCTGCATCACAGGGCGAATTTCATTAAGATTCAATGGCTTTCTAGTTGCCTTCAACAGGTCCCAAAGGCTCCTGTCCAGCATCTCAAAGGCCAGGCAGGAGAAGCTGTGGTACGTGAAACTGTCAATGAATCTTACTATGTTTGACTTTTCTGGGTCAAGAACGTTGATTGCTTTCAGCATCTCCTTTTCCCTGATGCAGTCATCCCTGTCCTTGAGGATCTTAACTGCCACCAATTTGTTTGTTGTCATATCGACACACTTGGCAACTCTTCCAAAAGCTCCCTCACCTATAAAGTCCATCACCAGGTAGCGGGTCGTCTCGCCGCGGAGGATATCAAACCTCCGGACCTGAAATGGCACAGAAGGTGTGTCCTTGTTCTCCTCCATTGAAGATTTCTTTGTAACTAAGGTCGTAGTAGAAGTTGGGGAAGACATTTATGGCGTCAAATGTTTCTAAATCCTTTCCAAACGCAGTATAGTTGTACACTCTGGCTCTCACTCTGAAGGGAACAGAAGGTATCTGACCAGCTTTACCTACAAACTTTTTCAAGATGTCGTCATGACATCATCCATGACATCAAAGCGTTCCGGGGGATCAAAGCCAAAATAGAATTCTGAGTTTCATTTTGAAAACAAACAAACACAAATCTATTCAAAAAAAAACTTTATTGTCATGGCAACTGGTTGATTGTTTTCAGTTCAGTTCAATTCACTTCAACAGGTTTTCCTGAATTATTGTGAATTATTTAAATAATTAATGATCAAATAATTCTTTACAGGATTAAAATAATAATATATACATAACTCACTGTCATTTTAGTCACTGTTTTGTTGTAGTGTGGGATACAGTCACTTAAAGGTTCATAACATGTTTGGCTTGTGACCCTTCAACACCATGTGTCTATTCTCGTCTCTCGACAGAAAGCAGATTAATGAAAAATCCTACTGAGTCAAAAGAAATCAAAGTATTTTTTGAAATCTATTGCTAATAGTATTTCATCACTTCATCATTGCATTTTTCGCTGTGTCTCACTAATGAATCTAAATGATGAATTGCTTTGAGTTTTTGTTCAATCAACTAATCAGTGACTGTGGTTCAAGCTCTCCTCCAGCAGAGATCAGGAACACGAGACTAAAAAAATGTAAGACGTAAAGTTTTCCCTCGTGCAAACTGAACAGACAACACAGGACACCTAATTCACAGTATAGATACAGCTACAATTTCATCAGATTTTTTACATGTACCGATCGATAATTTTGTTATTAACATGTAATCAAATGACTGTGTAATGTGTAGAGTTAGCTTGCCTTGTTAGCATTTCTCCTAATCCTGTAGTATGAAGTAAAGTATCATTTTCTATTAATATCACTACTCACTGTTTCTTCAAAATACTACTGCAAGGAGGACCGTGAAGCCATGCCATGTCATGACATTGCTGTGCATCTTCTGAAACACACAGGGCGCATGAGAAGCATCTGAATCCAGTCTGTAATTGTAGGAACAGACTATGTGCTGACTGTTCAGCCACGTCAGAAATGTGTTCCACACAGTCCGATACGTACTGTTGCTGCAACCGGGGTTTGGGTTCTGGTCCGGGGGGCCATAATGCTAATATTATGTCACAGTGGCAAATTTATTTTGGAAGGGTGAAAAAGAAAGGAGGGGTAATTTGTCATCTTATAAATCTTGATGGCTGACCGCACAACACAACAGACAGCTGCATCTCTCTGGCTGTCTGCTCTTCCCCTCTCTCTATCTGTCTTTCTGTCTGCCTCCCTCTGTGGTGTCAGAGCCTTATGACTTCAGGGTTCACAGCCTGAATCCCTTCTACAACAGGAAATGAATAGGAGAGTGCTCCTGCATTTATATTAATAACTTTATCAGTATTCACAAATCACAGCAGCCATCTCTCATTCATTTAAAAATGTGTCATTTGCATCATGGATGTGCACTGAATGCGGACGTCCTTGAGAAAACGCTCTGGAATCTATAGGTATTCAGTGATTTAAGTAAGGTTTTCAGTTTTACTTTGCTCATATTTTTTTCATTTCATCTTCAAAAAGTTCAATGAAAAACTAAAAGTACACAGACTCACACCCACCCACACACAAACAGACAGAGTTCAGTCATTGTGAAGGAAAGTGGTGTGTTGAGAAACTCCTATTTTACTTTTGTAATATACTTCTTTGACCTTGAGCACTGTAAATTTGCCCCTTGTGCACAACATTTACCCTCCCAGAATCCATTCATACCTACTGTATTTTTGTTAAATCACATCATCACAGAACTTGAAAAGTGTTATAAAGCCCAAAGACCCTCAGCTGTCTACGTGTGTGAAGTAGTGTGGTTAGAATTACAGATTCACTGGAACAGTCCGCCTGCAACATTTGAAAGTAAACACTGGCAACTGGCCCACAAAGAATTTTTGAATCAAAACATGTTTGAATCAAAACATAAATTCAAGTACATTTGTGGGCAATGTGATTGGAGGAATGGTTTACAAATAAATCCATGGAATGTGTCTTAATGAAAATAAACTATGTGCAGCATGTTCTTCCTACAGTGCTAACCCTTGTTGATGAAGACATATTGAAGGATTCACAAATTGTGGTTAAAAATGAAAATTCCAGTGCCAACTGTTTGTAGAAAACTGAAAGTAAAACTGTGCCACCGCCGTTTACTTCACTCTGCACCTTGTGTACTTGTGTGTGTACTAGTACTAGTTGTGTGTTAACCTATTCCAAGACCACTGTGTTGCACTATGCAGAGCAGCGATCTCAGCTCCCTCAAACTATCTCAGGGAAGCTTGAAGCCTCTGCAAACCCAATACTGAAATGAAAACATGAAAAACGTTTTCAAAATGTGAACCCTCATTGGGTGGCTTGGCAAACCGCTTTGGCAGTCATGGGGTGGAAAGTGGAGTTCTGAGGATCTCCAGAGTGAAACACAGTGAAGTAACAATTTAGTTCACGGCGTAGCAATGAAGTTTAACATCCTTGGCTTGGCATACATACGGACGGTCCTTTAAATCACTGCTACTGTCACACTGAATCATTTGCAGTGAAATAATTCACTTAAAAGGTAAAATGTCAATCCAGTCAATGCAGTTTTATACAGTTGTGACTTCATCTTTGGGCTGAATCACAGCCTCTAAAATAAGAACACATAAAATTCATTACTACTTGTATTTAACCAGGGTTGCTTCAGACCGCGTTCTGGCTGCGATCTCCTGCATAATCCTTCTCAAGGCCAAAATCCAAATTAATCAGGACTCACATCAGGTTGTTTTTGTCGATTTGAGGTGTTGCTGCTGCACAATGTTAATTTAAAGTAGCAGCATCCCAATCTATCAGTGACGGCTGATCACTTCAGCCGCGAGCAGCCTCGTATGCTCCAGCTGTGGTCATTCTACAGATACAAATACGAATATTTGGTCCATCTTGCTGTGAGCTGACTCTTGAGCTACCCATTAACTACTTCACATTTTAGTGATCTAAGAGTTGAAGCACATTTTCCTGAGGTCTCAAAACTGTATCACACAAACTCATAAAGAAATATAAAAATGTCAAAAAAAAAAAAAAGAATCCTTTCAATAAATCAATCAATCCCACTGCTGCCATATTTATGTGTTTGGTAATTCTTCTTTTGCTACATTTCCACAGGAACAAAATAATGAAATTAAAAAAGGATTAAAAACGTAAACACAAATAAATTAAATAATGAAACACACACACACACACGTCTACATATATATTTGATACCTTTTTCTCTTTACTTCATATCCTACTGTGTATAGTGTACAGATTACCTCTAATCATTTATGTCTGACCTTCCCATCACAGACTTGATCATCTTGCACTCAGGTATATTTGCATCCTCCAAATCCTGCAGGATACATGCAATCCTGAAATGCTTTTTTCTGGCCTACAGATATCAATAATATATCTCAGCCACATTCGTCACCCTGTCATGCTGTTGATAATTTATTAATTCAATCTAATAATCTAATAATCTAAAACTGCAGTTAAACTCAAGCTATCATGGTAAAGTCACTCCTTGTGCCCCATTCTGATGAATTACCTGTGACTGATTTAGATGGCAACACTAATAAGGATAAATCACATTAAATGTCTCAGTCATTAGTCGGAGCCCAAACTAGTTATTAGTAATTATAAAAAATAATCTGTGTTTAACATGCAGGTCAGGGTTGAATAAGTATTAACGACTGATCCCTTCATTTCAAATCAGTATCCGCATCCTGCGAGGTGGAAAGGATCCGACTGTGTGTGATATTTTATTTACTACAGGCCACTTCCCTTTCATTTCAGCCAATTTACAATCTGAAGGGAAAACAGCAATTCAGGGGATCTCAAGTACAAGAGTTTGTTTTCAGCCAGAGTGAATCCACAGTTCTGATGAAGCGATCAACCCCAGGGAGGCGGCATAAGAATGAAAGGAAAGGTAAAGTATGACCTGCATATACGTCTGCAGCACAGGGAACATGGAGAAATATATGACCAGCATTCAATTATATGCTACAGTGTTTCGTGTGGAGTTACATCGGCAACATTTATTTCTATAAGTTTGGGAAACCTCTCGTTATCGACCTGATCATCTGCACTCAGGTACATTTGTCAAAATCGAAATTTAAAGGTAAAAAATAAACCTCTATAACCGTTGAGCAGGAAGTGATGATCACCAGCCTGCTTGGTAACAACACGACCTGAGCATCAATGCTTGGATGTTGCTTCATATTACACGTGAAATGTTACATATTAGTATTTTTCTATTCATTTTCATTCAAAAAGTCAGGCATACATATTCCATTGAATCTATCATTTCGGCATGATTACCACAATGCAAACTACACACTGAAGTCTCCAGCAGCCACCTATATGCTACAGAGCAGACAACGGTATCCAAGAGTATTCAGCAGCATCCACCATCTTTAGACGTGCAACCATGCGCCCATTCAAGCGGCCCTCAGCGAGTCATTACCTCCTCACAACTACTCCACATTCATTAACACGTTTTAAGATCCTTAAAGCAGTCGGCCTGGCTCTCCATGTCGGCGCCCATTCACCGCGCTCTCCAGCGACAAGCTCAACCCTGAACACTCAGGTGTCATTTAGTCAACAAATTCTTCCAAAAACTCGGCTCCATTTAACACAACATGTGGGAAAGCGGTCACCCTGTCACAGTGCCCTCAGGCTACACTTCTTTCCTCCAAGCAGCACTCATTTCCATAATTCACTTTGTAGTGGCTAATATACTCATAATCCTTTCTGTTAGAAGCACATATGTGTATTTTTAACGTTCAATTGCGCTGATAATTTTGCAATGATAATTTAACTTGTTTGGATGGAGATATTCATGATTTGATTCAAACTGTTGATATAATGAGGACAGGACCGCTATCAAATAAAAACAGGTTGATTTGTTGATTATGGAGGGGGGGGGGGCTGACCTTTTAATTACAGCGTCCCTGGTTCGAGTCATGCCAAAGCTCTCTGTTGCATCTTATTCCCTCTCTCTCTCTCTTCACTGGTTCCCTGCCAACTGTCACAGTGTAATTAAGGCGAAAACGCTCCTCAGCCCCTCGAAATAAAAGATGAAATAGTTTAAAAAAAGACGAGGCAGTGACACTTCTCCAGTGACACCCGTCGCAGCGCAGACATGATGTCAGTCAGCCCACCTGTTGCTAACTTAGTTAGTGTGCTTTCATCTCGTCCAGTCCTTGTGTCCTCATGGATGGACTTCATGCATTTATGGAAAAGCCACAGGCTGACGAACCAAAGCCGGCCTTTAAAGCGCAGCGTGAGAGTGGCACCGATCACTGAGAGCTGTGATTAGCGGCCTGTGGCTGACATGTTGCACATGTTTAATGACACGAGTGTCTGCCGTGAAGATGTGGAGATCAGATTCATGAGGGGATGAGTTTGTTTATCAAATCTGCAATTTAAGGCTACGATTTTAATCATCACTTTAAATGGAAATGTATCGGTTCAGTTATAGTTAAAAAAAAAAAAAAAAAAATCATTTCATCACTTCATTACATCACTGATAACAACCAGGTGAAAGTTTGGTCGGTGTGCAACAGTAGGATGTAGAAGCACCTTTGAGCAAACTGCTACATCAGCACCCCCCCACCCCCTCCCCCATGCAGCAGCTCACACAACATGCACACAAAATGGACTTTTCCAATTAACAGCAGCCAATAAGAGGAGAACATCCTCCTCCGTCCGCTCCTAATGAAGCCAAAGATGCTCCGCTCGCCGGACAACTTCTCAAACACGCACGCGCACACTCAAACAAAATCATGTCCTCCTGAGCATCCACCCGAGCCTGCCCACCCCCCCACAAGAAAAAGTCCTTACCTTGCGCCGCGCGCCGGTCGCTCCTCTCCGCCGCTTCTGCGCCTTGAACGGGAGACCAGATGCTGCTGATCCGCCGCTCCGTGGCTCTGCCCCTCAGCCGGCAGGAGTGTGTGTGTGTGTGTGAGTGTGTGTGTGTGTGTGAGAGAGAGAGAGAGAGAGGGAGAGAGAGACAGAGCTGGAGGCTGAGGGCGTGCGTGTCACTGAGTGTGTGTGCGTGGGTTACTGGGGGGAACGCGAGCCTGTCGGTATCTGGATGTAGTCTGGAGGATAACGGAGGGGGAGGGCTGTGTTGTTATGAAGGCTGCTCCTCTCCCTCTCCCTCCCTCCCTTCCTCCCTCTCTCTCTCCCTCCCTCTCTCTCTCTCTCTCTCTCTACGGCTCTCTATTTCTCTTTAACCCTTGTTGAACCAAAGATGAGACGCACCTGACCCCCCCCACCCCCCCACCATGTCCTCATGTTGAACAAATTATTTCTATGTGTCTGTTTGTATAAAACGGAACTTCTGTGGCTAAAATAAAGTGTAAACAAATCAGTTTTGTACCTTGTAAAAGCCTGTTTATTCATCACTGTGACACCAATTCATTTCAAATCAGTTTGGATTCACGTCATAATGAACTGAGTCTAAAGCAGACAAGGCCCTTCATTTGAAATTTTACTTCCTCTTCTTTCTTTCGTTCATCCTTTTATTACATTACAGATCAGCTGTTCATGTCTGTTCTATGTCCCTTTTTTCTATTGTTTTCGCTACCATTGTCTTTTTCTATCCTCTGTTTATTCCAATTTTTTTTTTTTACCAACTTTCTATCAACTTTTTCTAATCTCTTTTCCACCATTTGGTTTCTCTCTGTCCATTTTTTCCTTTCCCCTCCCTCTCTCTCTCTGCTGCACGCTTTTTCTTTCTACTTTCTTAATGCACAAATGCATATATTTAAAACCAGTTTGTGTGTGTGTGTGTGTGTGTGTGTGTGTAAAGGGGAGGTGCAGGAAAATAGGACTTTGTGAGCCCAACGCAGGAACCTGCAAATACAGAAGCACTGACTGTGTGTGGTCAATACGGTATATTACATTGCTTTATGTCGTATTGTGTTATTACAGGCTTGAAGATAAAAATGTTATCATCATCATCAAAACCATCATAATAATAATGATGATGGTTTTACAAAGATGTAAGAAAAACCCTCTGCATGGTCCGAACCACACTTGGATCTGCTGAGCACGCTTCACTGCCTGGACTCTACAGTAACTCCTGGACCTTAAGCCTGTTTTCTAGTGTCCCCAAATTAACTAAATGTTCTTTCTGTTGTCTTTGGTATGTCAGATCTATGACATGATGAGCATTATCTACGAATCAAACGGGGAAACCAGTCACTTAAACCTTCAAAGATTTTAAATTCCAGCACCACTTCATCACTCTGACTCTGTAGAGTTCACATTCTTCACCCAACATGACCACTGCCATCACATTTTCACATTAAGGAATTATTACTCATAATTGGTTGAAGTGTAAAAAAAAAAAAAACGTGAGAGATAATTGCATTCCTGTCTGTAGAATTAATGATTACAGAATAGTTATTCACCTCCGTGGCCACACTGAGGACTCATTTTTGAACACAACTAAATTACATTTGTTGAAAACCAGTATTTTATGTAACTGCACCAGGTTTAAATAGTGTCGCTGAGCGGACCTATAACCCAACCTCCACCATCACTCTCTCTGAGAACTGTCTGTCTTTATGGTGTGGTTAACTTTACAGAGATTCACAATGGATTAAAAAAGATTTTTGCACAGATGAAGATGTGCTTTTTGATTGTGAGCGTTTGATGGTGATTAATGTCACAGTAGCAGAAGCCTGCAGTCGGGCCACTGAGCTTTCAAAGGACGTTAATCAGGTTTGATGGTGACAAATAAAGGCCCCCTTTAATATTTTAATTTAACTGATGGAGTAGTGCAGAGGTAGTCAAAAGAGAGCACAGGTTGATGCACTGAGCCTCAGAAATATTTTTGATATATTTGACACGGTGCAAAAAAGGTGATGTTGCAAATGAAGAGGACTTTTTTTGTCTCCACTTTTAAATGTCGCTTCCATGAGCTTCATGCATGACTTCAGCTCAGGGCCTGTCTTCAAAATGTTTATGCCCAGAGCTCTAAATGCATTTTATAAGTTCATCAAAAAGAGAACCATATAATAATCCCTGTATCTTACCTGTGAGTGCATGTCTTAGCTGGAGCACAGTCTGGATCACTGTGCAACAGTATTGACATTATTGTCAGCAGCAGCAACAAAAAGATTGTTGAAGTTTGTTCAGGACAAAAGTGTAAAAAAGACATATTCAAACAGGCAGAGTGCATTTTGGGAGCAGCCAAGGACAGAAAAGCTCACTTGTCTTTTAAAGTAATTGTGTCTCTACAATGATGGAGTGGGTTAGGGTTAGGGTTTTACACCCATACATCCAGTGGCTTCCTCATCCATCTTCAGATTAGAACTAAACAATATACAACCTCAACAGTGTAAGGCCAAGAATTGTGAGCGAGTGTCAAAGCAGCTGGAGACGTGTATTTAACTCTCAAGACCTTTTCTCTTAGTTTATTAAGTCTGTCCTGGATCAAATGCTGAGCCACAGGCTGACTGCAGCATTTATTCTATGTGCTCAGCTTATGGTCAATCAAATGACCACCTCAAAAAACCAGAAGACTGTTATTATTATTATTATTATTATTATCATATCCAAAAGTAACATGTTTGGACCTTAGGTACGTAAGATGCAAAGGATGTAATGAATATCATAGAAGGACAGGAGAAGGGTAGATTTCTGTGTGTGTGTGTGTGTGATGAAATGAAACATGGACTCAGAAAAGTGTTGGGAGGTGAGCTTGGTTTAATTCACTCTAATAACACAAAGTCAAAGCAATTTGTTCATTATCATTCAAATGAACACGGTGAGCTTATCACAGCGATGTAAATTAAACGAAGGAAGCGGTGGGCAGATAAAACCTGAAACTAATCATCTGTTGTGTCTTTACCTTTACTGGGTCCTGGCATGGCGAGGAAAGAAACGATTACAAGCTCTCTCTCCCTCTCTCATATAGATAGATAGATAGATAGATAGATAGATAGATAGATATTTAGATAGATATCCCATCTGTATGCATGTTTTCAACCTGTAATAATAGTATTTAATTAGGTTGTTTTAGCTGTGTGATACAATTAGACTACACAAAGAAGGTTTTTAATTATTGTTTAGTTTTGCAAGAAAAATAATAGAAAATTATTAAGTAGTTTTATAAGTACATTTTATAGATGTTGATTCCTTAATATTCATTGTATGTTTTCACACTAATTAGTTCCATTTACTTACTGGTGTCAATTTCTACATTTTCCTTTCTTTTCACAAATTGACATAGATTTAATGAGAATGCCTTTTTGGATGAGCTGCACACTTAAACGGTGAAGTGAGAACTGAGTTAATATTATTTTGTTAAAGTCTAAACCTGCGGAACTGATTTTATATCTTCATCCTTCATCTCTTTAGTTTTTCTCTCCCTCTGTCCTCCATCTTAGCATCCATATACACTGAATACTCTGGATGTAATAATACACAGTACGTTAGATGAGGAGCTTCAAAATGCCATGATTTTTTCCAAAGAAGCGTTTTTTAAATTGTAATGATAATTTCTGAAAAATATATATATTTTTTTAAATAGTTTTAACAGAACGCAGGAAATAAATCACATGCACCCTCAAACCTATTTATGTCGACATATAAATGATCTACATAAGTAGCTTGATAATACACAGCATGCTTGTCATTTAATATGGGCACCATTTCAGTTTAATCTGAATTTAGTGATATATATGTATATATATATAATCTGTTTTTGAGGTTATTATCATCTCCTTGACTTATTAACCAAAGAGAATGAAATGTATGTTACCCATAAATCATCCGTTATATCATCAGAAATTAATTCAGCCTCTCTGGCCTATTATAAAGCTTAATCTCACATAACCTAAACAGCTTGGTATAGTGCTCACTAAACAGTAGATACATGTATTCTTTTTTTATTTTCTGTGCTACTGCTGCTGCAGTTAATGACAGATGATCATTTCAGCCATAATAAGAACGTAAACATCAGCTGCATTTAAACCAAATGAATATGAACACGAGTTCAATTTTCTGCGGTCGTTTTACTTCATCAAAGTAGTAGTAAGTCAGTGACTGGAACAAATGCGATATGAAATTATGAAGATTTAATATAACTTGATTAAGAATGAAAACTCTTATTGATCATTGAAAAGAAACAGCACTCTCGTTTATGCCTCCCAGGTTCATCCTCATAACCTGCTCTGCTGGAAGACAATAGAGGTAAACTTCAACGCTCTGATCATATTTTACACCTGAGATTCCACCTGATATTGTTTGACAGACATAAAGACGTCACGCAGACAGGAAAAAGCATGTTTTGAGACGTGCGCGCTGGCGAGCCTCGATGGTGTGCTGGGAGTAAGGGAGATTTTTAATATTGTGTGGGTAGCACTGGGAGAGTGAATGGGTGCTGAGGAGGAGAAATTGCCAAGATGGAGTTTCATTTAGTCAACAGAGAGTGAAAGTAATGGGATGCACACACACACACACACACACACACACACACACACACACACACGAAGTTCGAAGTTTTGGATGAGCAAGTGTGTGCACAGACTCACGCAGACACACGCGTCTTATTGTGTGCTAATGAAAAACTGTAACTCATAAGCAGACACACACCAGCACGGACCTGCATAGATTTCTTGCAGAAAAAGGTCTTTTGTGCATGGACACACACACACACACACACACACACTCACGCTGTGGATGCGCACATGTGCACACACAGGCAGAGTCCATATGCACAGCAAGTGCTGTGTTTCTGTAATCAGCAGTAAGTGTACCGCAGTGAGTCATTGACAATCCCTCCACCCATTTAGGTATGAGCCTCAGCAGACTACAGCTGCCTGCTGTGTTTATTAAAAATATAACAGCCCCATTATACTCATTAGGTTATTTCTCGCACTGACACAGATAGCAACACACACACACACACACACACACACACACACACACACACACACACACACACACACACACACACACACACACACACACAGAGCAGGCAAAAATAAAGCAATACATTCCCAAAATGAACAAACTGGTGCGCTGCCTCGATACTGGTCTTTGATAAAAATCAGACGAGGTCCGGTGACTTCCATGTAATGGAAGATGGAACCGCAGACAGTCAATATGTTTTTTTATTGTTATGTTTTATTACATGGTATCGGACCTGAGAAATCGCCTCAGAGTGATGTGGGAGAATTTAATTCACAGTCTGTAAAAGCTGGCGGGGCGGGCCGCTGGTCTGCTTTCAGTGGGGAACACTTGTGGTGTCCCATGAAGGCCCAAATCAGGGTTTAGTGGTCTCGCAGAGTCCACAGCTCTCAGACTCCACCGGGTCCGCTCTCAGTGGCAATCCTCAACCGACGCCAATAACTATGTCGCACATGCACTTCCAAATGCAGGGGGATGATGTTTGTGACACGGGCTGGTTTTCATCACCCTGTTCTTTCTGAGATGATGGACATGATGAAACTGCTGCACACCTGTACTCTACTTTCAAATTGAAGCACATCAGTTCCACACAGACAGCTTCACGTCACAGTTCACTGCGCGGTGTCACACCAACCTGAGGACTGTGGCTGGATGTCAAACGCCATCTTTTTTTTTTTTATGGACAGAGAAACTGTTTGACTTGCTAAAAAGTTTTGCCCAACAGTCAGTTTGTCAGGCAGCAGTTGAGACGTGTTCATGTTGACAGGGTTCAGTGGAGATAATATTTAATTGTGCCCTCTGGTATTTAATGTAAAAAATAATACCCTTTGGGAGTCATAACTGATCAGAACACAGTGACCACTGTGATCTTTTGGTCAGCTTAATGATGAACATTATCACAGTTTTGCATTGAGATAAAGTCTCACTTGGCTCCGGTTCTATGCAGCTCAGAGCGCTTATCATATTCAGGCAGTCTGAGAGTTCTTCAGCCTTCTCTCTCTCTCTCTGTATATATATATATATACATATATATATATATATATATATGTATATCTGTGTGTGTGTGTGTGTGTGCATGTATATGTTGGTGACAGCAACTGATAAATAGAATATAATAATTGAAATACTTTGGTGCTCTAGACTGATGTGCCTGTAATAGAACCACAAACCAAAAGCAATCTGTCATTCCTAACATTTTTGACACAAATAACAGCTCTGGCCGCATCTTCTGTATTTGTCTTTGACAGCCTTAATGAATCTATTTTTCCCTTCATATTTGAGGCTCATTGATGACTAAGGTTGGAATCGATTAAACCGGTTATGTCTGTTATCTGGGTTCATATGTAATCTCAATATGGAACTGCTCTTTATGGTTCTGTCGTTCCTCCTCTCTCTCTCTCTCTCTCTCTCTCTCTCTCTCTCTCTCTCTCTTACACACACACATGTTCGCCTGCTGTGCTTATTAAATAGTTGGTCTGCTAAGTAGTGCGGGACCCAGTGGCCTATCTGCTGATAAAAAGAAAACAGCACACACACACACACACACACACACACACACACACACACACACACTGACATGAACACTGTCTAAGTTGCTGTCTATGCTAAGTATTGAGGGACTGTGGAGGGCTCTCAGCTCATAAAGTGAAAATGTAACAAGGCAGACAACACTCCATGTAATAACTCTGCCGATCGCCCTGGCTTGCTGAACTGCACACGAGAGGGTTTGTGTGCGCATTTGTGTGTGTGTGTGTGTGTGTGTGTGTGGGGGGGGGCTGAGCGGGTTGGAAAGTGGCGGCAAGGGGGAAAGACAGTCATCTCACCTCAAACAGAGAAAATAAAGTAGGTTTTATGATTATTATTGGAATTCCCCATTCTGCTGCTACTAAGGCTAAATGAGTGTGGCACACACACACACACACACACACACACACACACACACGCTGATGTTTCGACTGTAAATGCGTGAGCTTTTGACAAACACACTCCGTCACTTTCATGCACACACAGACACACACTCACATATTCACAGTCCAATATTTTGAAAGTAAATGAGCATAGTCTATGACACACACATCGTCTTTAGCTCTAACCCACCCTGTCTCACACACACAAACACACACAAACACACACACACAGACCAATATTTTGAGTGTAAATGAGCGTAGCTCATGACAAGCAGAGGAGACATTCACTGGAGACAATTACCATTCCTTAGCATCTAAAGGACGTCACACACAGTCACACCAAAACAAGTGCACACACATATATGCATGTGTACACACACACACACACACACACACACACACACACACACACACACACACACACACAGCCCACTATCTCTCCCTGGCTGTGCTGACAGGACTGTCCGTAGTGGGCCTTTGTTAGTTCTGGTTGGGCAGCCTTATTTATTGTGTGTGTGTGCGCACGTGTGTGTGCTTTCTATGTACCAACAACCTTGTGAATCTTGACAGCGACTTTTGCAGAATCGACGCTCGTTGTATTGTATTTTCCCTGTGGCCCATTTAAACCGTTATGTTTCACGCTTTCACATCGACATCGTGCTAATTAACTTTTAACAGAAATTTAAGAACATGCATTTTCATGTTGGAATGAAGTTTATTCTCAAGATAATCAACGTTTTAATCACACAATCAAACATGGGGTCACTTCATTAAATTCAAATGTAATTTCAATGAAGCCATAGTCTTAATAATCAGCAAAACAAGTCACCATTCTTCTGCAGCTGTTATTAATGATAATGAAATACAATTTACACATGTCAGTATGTGACTAATAAATTCAGTGGTGCTCATTTAATTTCCAAATTTAAAAAAGTGCCATCGCAATTGAGGTAACAGAAAATAATGGCACATAAAATATCATTTTCTATTGTGAAGTCAAATTTAGTTGAAGCGAAGCAGTGAAATCTTACTGTGAAAAGAAACATTTGTTGTATTTACATAAAACAAGACAGAAGATGATCAAAATAATGAGATTACAGCAGCATCTTGAAACAATCAGAAAGAAAGCAAACATTTTTAGAGAAGTTGTGATTCATTTAGAACACAATGGGCCTTGTTCACAGATGGTCCCTAATTGTTTCCTGGGCCTTTTAAAACTGAATGAGAGAAACATAAGAAACCCCTACATGGTGTCATTTAAAGTTAGAAAAAAAAAAAAAAAGCATGTGTAGGTTCTCTTTTCTGTACAAACTGCTCTGGAATGAAGGACTATATATATCTGGTGTTTTCCTGATAACTATTATCACCTAGATTTCACCACAAACCATAAAACTGCACATATTAATTTATAGACATTTTAGAAATAAGAAAACATCTGACAAAATGTCAGCATTCATAGGTAAAATGTGTGCTAATGCCAGTAGTATTCAGAATCCTTGGACACATCGTTTGATCATAAAAAAAACAGCCCAACAATCCACATCAGGAGCACGTGTGTTAAAATGTACTATTAGAAATAAATCGATAGACCATGATGCTCGTGCTGTACCAACTCTTAAATAGGAACGTGTGAGTTAGCAGCTTAAATGTAACGCTGATGCTGTTTTTGTTGTTTAAGTTTCCGTGTTCACAGCAGCAGATGTTCTCTGTGAATGAAGCAAATTCCAGCTCGGGTGTTACAGGGTGAGCTTGCCTCCTTTTGGAGAGTGTTGATTTATAGGCGGTTTGTACCTTTAATGGCGCTATCTCTTTGTCTACAGTTTGTCAGCCAGGTTAAGTCGCCCCCTTCCCAAAGGGCAACGCCTGCCCAGTCAGTCACGTCATAACAGCCGACTGTAAACCCAGAAATTCTTGACAAATTCTCTCCATGGTCCCAAAAATCCCCTCCAGAGTGACTATGTGACCGAGAAACACGAAGAACGAATGAGCTTTTTCAGCAGAAACCTTTTGGATTTTCCCGTTTTAATGCTGATTCAACAAGAAATAAGCTTCCTCATATTTCATTTATTAATGACAGTGATCTGCTGTAATCAACTCCATCCAAAAGGGAGCGCTTCACATTATCATCAGGGGCCTCTTGTCTTGGGGACAGCCTGTGGAGCGCCCAGTAGAATTTAGGAGAGGAGACGCTGATCTGATACTGATTAATTAAACCGATCGGGTATGTGAGCGATCACCTGCCTCACTCAGTCATTATTGGACAGTAACAACACAACATCATTGACCCTTTGAAGCCTAAAAATAATGTTTAACAATGAAAGGAGGGACCTCAAAAGTGAGCTGGACTAAATGCTGGTGTTTAAACATTCACTAGTAATATGGTGATGTGTAGTAATGAAAACTAAACTCAACCACTTGTTTTAAATTATAGATGCAGTCGGTGCTCAGAGTTAATGTAGCTGAAATGATACCAGGAGAGAAAAAAAGGTGAGACTGCTGCATTCTTTGGGGCTTTATCAGAATAAAGCTTGTTCCTACAGCTCCCACTTTTGTGGCTGTTACTAATATGCACTTGAGCGTTTGCAGATATTTCTGATCCATGCTGCAGTCTTTTTTTTGGTCCTTCTTGATCTGTCATTCATTCTGTATTGAATATTTAGCACGAGCTCTGCTTGTGGCTCACGGGTCTCCTTTTAGTTTCATTTGTCTCATTGTTTTTTCTTGATGAACAAAAGTGCCTCATCTCTCTTGTCATGTGGTCGTTACAGTAAATAATATTCAGGTTTTTGCTTAATTTTGTCTGTTTTTTCTGTATCAAATGGTATTCAAGATGATATTATTCTTCCTTTTGGTGTTTTAATTCTAGTTTATTATTATTATTATTATCATTATTATTATTATCATAATATATAGTTGATATAAACCACAATAAATGGAAACATTACCATGCTATATGTGTATGTAGAGTGTATTGCATGGTGTATATACATACTTTAAACCTGTATTTGTGTGTTTGGTTGTGTGTGAGAGCATGTGACAAACACACATACAGTATGGAGTACAGTATGCTATTCTACGTTTTACACACACACACACACACACACACACACACACACACACACACACACACAGACAGCAGTAATTGCACAGAAGACAAGGTGTCAGATGATGATATGGGGCTTAACAAACATTTCAACTGTTGCTGTGTTTCACAAACACACACACACACACACACACACACACACCACGTCTCTTACCTAATTGTGCCTCAAACACCATGTCAGGAAATGATAGCTGATTTACCAAACATTTGCATTATTCCCCTTGCCTCCCTCTCGCTCTCGCTCTCTCCAACACACACTCACAGACAGACACACAGACACACAGACACACTCACAGACACACACACACACACACACACACACACACACACAAACACCAAAAACCACTTCTGGTCAACTAAACACTGCCTTTCAGCTAAGCTCAGAACTGTGAATAAATCCATAGCAATGAGACACTTAGTCAAATTAACGGCTTGATTCTTACTGTAAGATTGCACAGAAGAGCAGCAGCTCAAATCTGTTCATCCTGGAAGTTTAGACACAGTAAAAGTTTAAATGGTATTTGGTGAAAAAAAAACCCAAAAAACAAGGTTAATATGATTTTCTTTTTTCGGAGAGATTTCCCATGGCTCTCCTTGAATACATTATTCACACCAGCTGCACTTTTTGGAACTTCTGTGGGCTGGAGCTGATATTAGGAGCTTAGTTACGCAGCGATTAGAATGAGTGATAATGGTGATATTTTATGTGAAATTATGTCATTAATTTTCGACTCTTACCAAAAAGTCATGAAAAAAACCCCACATTTGGTGAGGACATTTTTTCTTGATACTGTAGGCCAATGATATGAACATTCCTTTTCCTGTGTGAACTTATTAGCACCATTACATTTGACAATAGATTAATAGATTTTTAATTCATATTTTTCTACTTCATTTTTTTTTCTTCAAAAGAACCTGTGTCTAATATGGACTTTGGCTTTATGTTTGTGATTATCTATCTGAATTAATGAGACACCAGGTTCCACTGTCTAAGTTGTGTTGGCCGACACTTGGCTCAAACAGGGTTGTGTACAATGTATTAATGGTTCAGCGACAGCACATGCCGTTACTGTAGCAACCAGAGAACAAGCCCGGCTGAGGTTTGTTTACATCCTCTGATAGAAATGGAAGGCCACAATAAAATACTGGATAGTTTGGAGGAGGCTTTCTTCCTCCCTCCTCTGCTAAATGTTCAGAGAGGAGGAAGGAGCACAGAAAAAAGGAGAGGTGTTTCCGATGGGTTATCTCTGGCCGTCTGCAATCGGATCCCTTTTTTCCCAACATTATCATTTTACTGATATATAAATAAATAATCCAAACAACGAGCAGCAAGCGGAGACCAAAAGTCTGAGGCCATCAGACCCTGGAGGCTGCAGTCTCTAACACACCCCAGTGTATCCTTACCGGATAAATGCAGAGGATTTCCTCATCCAAATAAATCCTGTAACATTTGTACTCATCATCTAAAATCACGGACAGGTTCTAAATCGGTATAATAATCTGGTATCAGACTTTTCAGGCAACCTGTATTTCTTTCTTTCTAAAAAGATGTCGAAACCATGGGTGTCCTAGACTTTTCTTTTTACCTGTGTAACTACGTCATCTTGCCATTAAAAAGCATGGTTCTCTTGTTGGTTCTCTTTGCAATTGCATCTATGTATTTTTATTTTTATGTCCTGTTGTTGTTATTTTTCTTTCTCTCTCTCTCTCTCTCTCTTTCAGCTCAACTATTGAATCTTTTGGATATGTTATAATAAATAATATGATACCATTATGGTGTTTTGTGTATTTTTTTTTCTGATTTATGTGTTTGTGTCTATGGAAAATCTAAAAAGAAAAAAATACTCAAGTCACACAATCAGTATATATTCTACGGAGAACCTCTGCGTCCGTATTACAATATGCACTGTGTGTGTGTCAGTGTTTGCATGTGAGTGAGTGTGTGTGTGTGTGTGTGTGTGGGCTGCTGTGTGGTGAGGAGAGCTTGTTATCCTCTGACAGGGCGAGACCATCGGAGTGAAATGCATGATGGGATTCTGTGATGAGCAGGAAGGAGTTTGAATAAACATGGTTGATTTCAACTCACCCCCCTGTGTGTGCATGTGTTTGTGTGTGTGCATGTGTGCGTGTGTGTGACCATCAGGCCTGTCTGTTTGTGCTGTGTTCACTGAAGCTTTTTATTGAAGCCCTCATGAATCTTTTTCCCTCTCAAATATTCAGTCCGTCCCTCGCTCCATCCACCTTCCTTCCCCTGCTGACTCCTCAGCTGATGCACTCTTCAGACTTCATCACTCATTCCGTCTTTTTCCAACACCCTCTTCACCACTTTCTCCATCATTGTCTTGGTCTCATAAATTTGTCATCCTTTCTTTTTTGAGTGTTTTTCAGTCAGGGGCCATTGTCTCTGCTTAATTTTGGGGGAAGCAGAAAGAAAGAGAGCGAGAGAGAGAGAGAGAGAGAGAGAGAGAGAGAGAGGGGTGGCTCATTTGCATGTCCTCCTCGCTTCTCATCTCTTCCCATTTACAAGAATAAAGAAGACACTGAGGACGGTGGAATTGTATTTACCAAATGTCATTTTTGAAGAGATGATTATTTCCAGTGGTGTGCAGCTCTCTGTGCTGTCACGGAGCTTGTAATAGATTACTTTGGCATACTTTGTTTCACCACGGCTGGGATTAGCCTAAATAACATGATCGGGCCAACTGTTGCATCGGTTTTTCTTTAGGCTGCACTTATTTTATTATGTGTTTTAATTAACTTCCTCCTCTCCAAAGCAGATTTGAAAATAAACAGATGTGATATAAAACATGCTGTCCCTTAATATTACTGTACTGCAGTGGCACATGTGCATATATAGATGCCATGTCAGAAGCACTGACCGACTTTTTTCTTTTTTTTTTTTTTTTTCCAATTTGTTTTTGGCACTGTCAGCACTTTGGGTTGGGGTACAGAAAGACCATGCTTTTAGTTAGATACTAAAAATATAAATATAAATGTAACCATATTTGATATTCAGAATATCAAAGTCTGGCACTTTGTGACTGTGTGTGTGTGTGTGTGTGTGTGTGTGTGTGTGTGTGTGCGGCACAAACAGTCCTTCACTCAAAAAATAAAAAAACACAGCCAGTGAACATGCTCCAGGCAGCAACTATTCCTCCCCCCAAAGCTGGCAAAACAAATCTGCAATCAACATTACCTCTCGGAGGCTGAGGTTTGGAATATCCGTTCTGCAGCACGCTCACTTAACCCCTATCGGATCTAAAATATATCAAATCAATATCAAATTTGCCAGGAAGCATTTTTTTTTTTCTAAAATCATGTTTAAAATATGGATGCTATTTTACTGAAAGTCCAGCACATTCCATTTCTCATTGACCATTCACATGGCCGCGTTGGTTAAGATTTTATTCATGTAGAAATTCAAATAGCCAGATTTATGAACTGCGACTGAATATAAATAATCTGTGCCAATAATTCATCATTGGCTCTTCCTGATCCCATTCCCATCTAATTTAAGAAAAAAGGAATGAATGCATGCGCACTAGGTTGAACTTGAACAGGTCACCAGTATGCGACAGGGCCGACACACTCGCATGTACGACTACTCATGTGCACGGAAACGTAGTCTCAGCAGCAGCAGCAGCCCGTTAATGTTTAGTATAAACAACTAAGAGGTGTTTCTATCATTACATCTGAAACTTTAATGGAACAATATTCCATCGAATCAATATGATCTGTTCATAAGCTGTATATGATATGATCTGTTCATCGCTGACTCGGCCAAAACTAAATATCTAGGTGGAAATAAAATGGAAATAAATGATCCACTTGCTCAGAAATTGTGAAAATTATTCTTATGAGATTATTTAAAAAGGTAAGATGATATTTCCACTGGGTTTCACTCCTCAACTGAAAAACAGTAAATTAACTCTTGCAAGGAAAACCTTAGAGTCCAGATTCAGAGTGTGTTAAAAGATGAGTGTGTTTTGTTTATGGATGGCTGCCCCCCCCCCCCCAGCAGTCTACTGACTAGCTGCTTCACACTGAACCAGAAGGACTGACACACGGCAAGCAGACGCCCCCAGTACCTGTGGCCTCACATGTTGGCTCTGAATATATCTGAAAATATTCATTAAAGCACCGGAAAACATGGTTTGAAGTCTTATGTATATCTGTATGATATAGTATAGTATAGTATATATAGTATATATATAGTATAGTAAGTATTTATGACAAAGTAAGAGTGAAAAAACATCAGTAAATCATTAGTATTTATTAAATATATTCTATTCAATGGAAAAACCACTCACTGCCCTCAGCATTAGATCTGGGAAATGGTCTGCTCTTAGTTATACAAAAGGGATTCATACATCGCAGTTTCTGAAATGTCATCAGGTTGGGTTTAGCCACAAAAGCGACCTGGTTACAGTTAGGGAGAGATCATTTTGACTTTCAACGGTTTAGTACAGCTCTCGGTGATGTTTTTGTTAGAAATAACTCCCTTATTAAATTAAGGAACCTTTGTCTTGATGGGTGTAAGAAGAAACGCATGGTTAAAGTTAAGGAGAGACTGTAGTCATGATGCCAGCTCCTCTCTGGAGGATCACTCACCTGCAGGCTATTCAGCTGCACACCTGATGCTCTTCTAATCAACCAACCCACGTGGTATTTAACCCCGGCTCAGCGCTCCACTCACTGCATGTTCGTCAGTTGTCTTTGAGTGGTACAGACGCTTTGGCCAATCCTCTAGTTTTATATTCCAAAGATACTTACCTATGCTCCAGGTCTACCATTGTAGCCTGCTACACAAGACCACAGCCTCTAGCTGCTCCTCTGCCTCCTGCGAGCTGTCTCCCCCGCCTGCCCTGTGTTCCACCACTTGGAATCCCCTTGTCAGCCACATCCACTCTCGTACAGTAAAACCCTGTTAAAAACTCTCCTTTGGCACTCCAGAGTCTGCATTGGGGTCCAGCCTTCGAACTAAGCTTAACAGGAACGCTTCTCTACCAAGTGTTGTGACTCTAACAATGTTGCTCTGTACATGCCTCTGGAGCTTCTGACCAGTTAAAGATGATTAATGATTGGTTATATTTGGACATTTGAGCATTGGGGAAAAAAAACCTCTAGCCTCCATGCCACATTTTCCATTTTCACTTTCTGGCAGTGACACAATGTCTTTTCTTTGCTCAGCTCAGTTCAAGTCAGTCCAGTGGCTGCTTCACCGGAGTGGTACAGGAACGCGACACATTGCCAATGCAGACATGGGCCAAATTAAGTCCATTCAATTACAACAAGACCAATCAAGCCAGAACACTGGTGGCTGGTGAATTGACTGTTGTTAACAATTTTCCTCAGTATACCAATAAAGCAGTCGCATGTTGCAGCTAAAATTCTCACTACACAAATGAGGGATCCCTCAAGTGTGGTAAATGTATCTCATTAAAATACAAGTCAGACTTTCCCAGTATAATAAAGTGTTAGATTTTGCACCAACCCTCCTGTCAGTCCAGGCTTCATTCTCATAGCAGAGCGGGGCTGATGTGCTTCCTCTGAGCCCTGGTGAGCTGAATAGTAGCCGGTTTCCCTCGTGTCATCCCCACTGAGCTGAGGGCAGCAGTCTGATTCTCCTCATATGACCCCTACTGTGACTTGAACTTGGCTTGATTCCCCCCGAAATGAGTCCTGCTGGGCTCGTTTACTCGGGGCAACAAATGTCAGACATGGTTAAGTATATTTTTGGTAGTGGTGGAAGATAAACAGTGGGAATAAATACATATTCCCATTATTTGGATCTTTCGCCATCCTTTGGTTTTAGATTGCTTTCAAACTAAAAAAAAGACCCAACCACACAGCTCTTACAGAATATTATTAACCGGCATCATATAGTAAAGCACAGACGGAGAGGATCGGTGCAAGTCCATATCCCTGGAACAGTCTACTAACATGCTGGAACTATGCAAAAGCAGGACTTATCAGCTGTGGTTTGTGTCTAGGTTTGTGGACATCCTACCCCCCCCCACACACATTTTCACCGTTGGACTTTTTGAAACTGCCAACTTGACCTTTACACCCATTTCGCACCATACTTGGCCAAATATGTGGAGGTGACAAAACCAGAGTTTCAACTTCTCTCTCTGTTTGTTCATGACACTTTCCCCGTGTACCACCGAGTGCAACGCAATTTGTGTCTTCCAGGACAGACTCTCAAAACGTGTTCTCACGCTGACTCTGGGAGGGACTGGACCCTCTCCCAGTTGGGGAAGGAAGTGCTCTCCAGGTTGACAGTCTTGGTGTCTGCTCTGACTCAACGGTAGTATGGTGTGTCATCACGAAGGAGGAGTTGCTGGAAGCCTGGTGACGTAGCTTGGTGTTGTAGGCTGTTAAGCACGCTCCATCTCTGGTGTGATGCGGTTCATCCTCCTAACCCAGAGGGGTGGAAAGTACAACATGATACAACTCAGGCTTGGTTCTGTCTCACGCTGCACAAACAAGTTGCAAAACACACAGTTTGTGAGGCGTTAAGTGAAAGTGCACACTCACAGCTCTCTCCAAAACATCTTCCATGTATGTCGTCACACGTTGTACAGCAGCAGTAGCTTCATTTGTTATTCATTATGTCACATTCAGTCTCCTGGTTAACCTTCCACTCAACTGCCAGCCACTCCCACCTTCCAGCCAGCTCCCACCACCTGTTCCACTCACCTGCTCCTGATCACTCATTAAGCCTTCACTGCTCACTCACTCAGTGTAAGACTCTCCAGCTCTCATTCCCGACCCGTCTCTGTCTCTGTAATCACCTCAGCCTCCTGTCTCTGACCACCCTGTTCCTCCTGGATCCCGTGTGCTCGTGGCTTCCTGGGTTTCGGCTGCTTTGGTTGCCAGGGCCGGTTTCCTGATCCTCCGCCTGGCTCCGACTCCCCCTCTGCCTGCTCCCTCCCAGTTCATCTGTCTCTCCCAGTGCGCCTTAGAGCTGGTCGCTTCCTAAATCACTTTGGGTTAATGATTTGAATCTTCGTACTGAATCAGGAATCCCGAGTCCGAGGTCTCCATTAGCCTGGATCCTGTGAGTCCTCTGGCTGGCTGCTGCTAATTATACAAGGAGAGTTAGCGGACTCACGGAAAGACAGTGGACTCAGATGATTCGGTTCACTGACTGCACTCCAGTCAGTGAATCCAAGTAATAAGTTAAATAGTGCAATAAACATGTGGTTAAACATACTGGTGTTCGTTATGTGGCTGATATATTTTATGCACTATGATGCTATGATGATGATAATTGTTAGACAACAGAAAATGAACCGAGTTCACCTCCACACTAGTGCAAACACAAAGAGACTCTGAACCAGGTTGCTGTTCTGAACTGCATACACCTGCTTGCCAAGTGTAATAAAAGTGACTTCAAGGTATCACTGACGTACTATATACTGCATTTGGGTCCTAAACATTCCTGTTACACATCATGAATTATCCCCAACACGGAGAAAAGATCTAATGATACTTGGCCTCCTGCACTATTCTACACTTCAGACACATAAGCTGCAACACACAGGTTTTAAAGTTTGTCAGATTTATCACAACTGTCTGCAGTTTGAGTCGTGAGCTTGATCAGAGCTGTTGATTTACTGTTAAAGTTTGATCCATTTAGTATGGACAGTCTTCATGATTAAAAAACTTAAAACTTAATTTTAAAAAACAGTTTTGCTGCTTACATTTAAAGTCTTATAATATTTACATTATTGGCATTACTGCACGCATGGATGTGTTCCTGTATACAGGACACGACCTCTCTAATCTTTTAAACTGGTGACAGGATGTAAAAATAAACACGTTTTCTTACCATATGTTACTGTAGTTCAGTCAAAATGTTTATTACAACAGCAGTACATCGTTAGAGTTTGGTGTCTAGACTCCGACTTCATCGCACCCCGTGGATATGTTTACATGAGATATTGGGAAGTGATGATTAAGTATCTCCCCCCCGCGGCGGAGCCTGCAGGTGGATGCTGGGTTGGTGGTGGCGCTGATAGAGCAGGCAGTAATGCTGATGCAGAGCAGCAGCAGCATTGACAAGCCAGAGGGAGAGATGGGGAAACTTTTCTGTGGCTTAAATAGACCGCCAAATTGGGAGGGTATGTTTGGTGGATGATATGGAGAGCGAGGCATGTCGGACGATATGGAGAATGAGGCATGTCACGTGTGCATGGAGCAGTTGCGGCTCAAGTTCACCACCTGAACGAGCTCACAGACATGGCTCTGTGTAGATAAAGTCATCATTACACGTGCACGGGGATTTCAGTGTTTAGGAAATGATAAATTCAACTCATGAAACGATTTTGTCAACAATGCAGATAGAATATTTGGGGCGATTCATACATTCCTGATTTGAGGTATTACTGTGTTGTGAGACTTAATGCCTCCCCTCAAATACACCGCAGCCTCTCGATTGAAATATTACTATTTTCTCCATAACCTCTGGCTGATCTCTCAAACCGCAGCACTGTGTAAATGGTTCGCAGCTGGTTTCCCAAAGAGTAACTTGAAAGCTGCTGGCAGCTTGGTCCACTTTGAGCCACTGATCACAGTGATTCCATTGATTTTGGTCTGTTATTTAGCAGCGTGGCTGTAGCAAGAATCCAACAGCTAAAATGACTTTTAAATTTACACAATCCATCCACAGTCATTGGAACTGTGAAGGAAGCGATCCCTTAAGCAACTTAAATGATCAATATATTAATATCTGCACATGGAAATGATTGCACGGTTCAAGTTAAGAACAGATTAGTAATAAGTCTGTTTAAGTAAGTACATATGAGCACAGCACGTACACCACTACTGTGCTCTGTAAAGTTGGAGGAAACATGACAGGAACCAGAACAAGCGACAACACTGCCATTTCTTTCTTTGTTCCGCACCAAGTGAACCCAACTACAGGTGGAAGTGAGTTGACTAACTAGGGATAGTTAAAACGCTTTTGGACTGTGAGAGAGAGAAAGAAAGAAAGAAAGAAAGAAAGAAGAAGAAGAAGAAGAAAAGTCATGAGGACAGAGATTTGAAGCTCGTGGCTATACTTACCACTGAGCCTCAGTTCAATGTGCTTTTAATGCCCCTTTAAATATCTTCACACTTCTAATATTGAATCAAACTATCTAATATGTGTCTGTTATTGAGCCTTTGAGTGTGATATATTGCATTTCAATAAGCAGTTAAAGGTTATTGCTCTCATCTTCAGCCTGACTTCAGATCTGCTCTCTTGGCATTACTTCAAAGGAATAAAGGAATAATAATCCAGGAGATAATTTGATGTACTGGTGTATATACTGTACAGTCAGATTTATGTGTGTGTGTGTGTGTGTGTGTGTGTGTGTGTGTCATTGTGAGACTGAGAAAATCTATGGGATTTCCAATAAAATAATTAAATATTTGTCTCTACACGATATCTTGGCCACGATATATTACCGCTAAAGATAAGCCAGTCAAAGGTTATTGCCCTCCTGACACTCCTGTCATGATTTCAATATGGTTAAATTTCCTCTCATTTTATATAAAAAGAAATGTTAATAACAGATAACAATAAATGTTATTATCCTTTGGAGTGGTGCCGGTGTGAAGGGAGGCAGCTTCATTCTCTCTGTGCCCAAAATGTCAGTGAAGGAATGTTTCAGAAACTTGTGGATCTCTGTAGAATCCAATGGAAAACATTCATCTTTGACCCGTTTGGCTTCATGATCTCAGTCTCTTTGACTATGAGCTGAAGTGTTCTGAGTGGATGGATTTATGTGTGACACATGGGCTGAGAAAGGTCAGAATAACATCGCAGTTGTTAGAAATGCACTTTTATACTTGTTACACTTTTACCACACAACAAACGATGACAATGTTTGCTAGTGTTTGCCAATGTTAGCTATTTAATAATGTAATAACAGAATCAATTTGTTTCTGTGTCTGTGGCCTCTGAGCTCCTAAGTGTATCTAAGAGTGAGTGTCTCCAGCTGTTGGTCGGGACTCAGCACAGCTTCTCACTGGGAAGACAGTGATCATTTGTGTTTATGGTTCCATCTGTGGACTGTATTATTTAAGGAGTGTGTGCACATTGATCGTCATCATTGGAGGAACTCACTAAGTTTGGTTTGCTTCTTACTCTTTCATTTACTAGATCTCACGTATCTCTCTCTGGGTGAACTCTAATGTTGTTCAGTGGGAAGATCAATACATTGTGTACCATAAAATATAGCCCAGCAATGTGGATATTTGAATCTAATTCTTATGAATTTGTATCAATGATGTGTTAGAAATACACGCATCGAATCGGTGAATCAGACAATGAACCCTGCAGATCATGCAGAACTTGGAAGGGAAAACCAAGCCTTCACATTCCCAGTCTAACATCACTCTAAATCCTAATTGCATAATTTCAAAAATACAACAGAATTCTGACAAACTCACAGACACTTTTTAAATCTCCTGACATTTTTCTCAATTGGAAAGTTATCTAAAAACCTCAGAGAGCTGACAGACATAAAAACATGAATAATTAAACATCCATAAACTCCAGGGATGAATCAGGCATGTGGACAGATCCTGTCCAGGTGGACTGTAGGAGATCAGACAGTGTGATGTGGACGAGAACTGGTGGCTGAATGCAGAACATGGGGTTGATGAGCACTGTTGAATCATACATACAAGCATGATTAGAGTGTTGTACTGCATTAGATTTAATTATTATAATAAGATATAGCATAATAAATCATTTCTTTAATTACTGTAATTACTTTAGTATGTTTGTGTACTTGGCATTATCCTCTGCAAAATGACAAAAAGCTTATTGAAGCATATTCCAGCATTTCTGATTCATCTCTGTGGCGTTTAATGTCAGGAGGAGTGAAGAAGTGGCCATATTTTTGTTGGAGGCTTGTGTTATGCTAGCTAAATGAATGAATTGTGATTCTATGGTCAGCGTATGATGACTGACAAAGTGTTGTCAGTGTTCAGGTTCACACCTGAGATGTATTCTGAAGTGTTTTGGATGCATTTCTACGTTTAGATCAGAGCCGTTAAGTCCCAGTCCTGGAGGCCCTGCGGCTCTTTGTTCCTCCCTGGTAGTTAATGAGCCGCCTCTGTCCAGTATCTACCTGAGAGCAGGTGCAGCTTATTACCTGCTCAGGAGAACAAAAGCCTGCGGGGCTCTTGGAACCGAACCTCTCTGGTCTTTTGGACCACTCAGACACTTCGACGTGAGCCAGGGATCGAAGCGCTCTACCTCTGAGCTGCAGCTGCCCACGCAGAGAATTGTGTAAAGAGTTTTGAAACAATTAACTCGGCACAGAGAAATGTGACTTAGTGATAAAAAAACAAAAACAATGTTAAATTCTTTATTACAGAACTTTGGCACTAATCTGTCAAAGTTGATACTGTTGCCTCAAGTAAACTTGGCAAATATCATAGTAGACAAAATTCAAGAGAGAATGCAGAGGGGTGGGAAATGAACCGGACCAATAATGGGCAGAAGAGAGACAGAGAGACTGTTGTGAGGAGCGGCGAGAGGTAATTAAAAAGAAAAGAAGAGGAAAAGGGAGTGAGGCACAGAGTGTGTAATTCGGGATAAGGTTGATGGCCTCTCTCTGGTTGTAAATATGGTTTGATTTGGTGATTTATTCATGGTGTTGATTTATTCAGCTGCGGTGCAAAACATCGCCCTCCGACTGCTTCTCTATCAATAATACAGTGTTTCTGGAGACAGGCAAGCGTGTGTGTGTGTGTGTGAGAGAGAGAGAGAGTGTGTGTATATGTGTGTGTAGATATAAGTCCCATCATGCATATACCAGTAAGATGAGATCAGCTTTCCTGAAACCACCCAGAGAGCAAAGGAGTTTTCATTGACAACCAACAACTGGAACTTTTCTCTGGCCTCCAGTGTTTCAGCTTCAACTTCTGACAAAGAAGTTTTTCCAGCAAAAATAACTCCACACATTTATTACTGCATATGACTCCATCTTCCCTCCCTGTCATGAGAGGATTGTTGAAGCTCACACAAGCTCCTAGTAATGACATTTGGAATCGTATTTATGAGCGTAAGAAGTCGAAGTCGAGAGTTACAGATGAACTTGGCAGCTTCTGCGCTCCGTTTTGATGAAGAAACCGTAGAAAAAAATAGATATTTTAATCATATGTGTGTCTTGCTTTGAATGTGTGATGGGCATTTAGAGCACAGGAAAAGATTGTTTACAAGCAACACGGACCACAATAATTATATTCACTCAATTATTATTTGGCAAAAAATCATTTTATTTAAGCTAATAAAATGAGATTCTTTGCTCAGTAATGTGTTTGCTGCTATGCAAATCGCCTTCTCTGTGTTGTCTGAAAAAGATAAAATAATTTTATTTAAAACATCAATCAAGACCAAAGTCGCTCGTGAATACAGGAAGCTTGTTGTCCATTCATAGTTTTTGCCTTTCAGGATTTATTTTTTAGTATCATCATCACTGGGACTGTTGTTGTCAACTGTTCGCTGCTTCAGGGGCTTCTTTTCACTCTGAGAGTGAAAGTAAAACTCTGTGAGAAACTGTGTGAAATAACCACTCATCCCTTCCAGCTGATACACAAAGCTGCTGTGAAGCTCTCGCTAAATCTGAAATTACACTACAGATGTAGTGTAAATCAACCCTCATTTCCCACAAGCGCTGTTTTTTTTTTTTAGTTTCTCAGACAGTGTCTGGGCTTTTTTTTTTTTACAGTATGTCAGTGGAAAAAACAGAAGATGACCGGTTGCTGCACAAGTGATGAAACTCTCTTCGCTTTTTGAGTTTGAAGAAACTATTCTTGGATTTCACTTGTGCCTGACGACATGTTTACTATGAGCTGAGTGTCTGTGGGACTGAGCTGTGGTGTCCTACAGGACCTACATATTGATTGAATTTGACTTGACACCTCTCCTTGCTTTCATTAGAGATGATTTAAGGTCTATACTGATTGTAGTTACTCTGTTATTCTGCCCCAGAGTCCAGACTGGCAGCTGGCAGCAGGACCACTAGTTTTTTTATACTTGTTTTATATTTTTATTGAATGTATTACGAATTGAAGTCTTTTTTATCTCATTTTGGCAAAAGGTCTTTGAGATGTCATTTGCAATACATAATTCAACTTGAACGCACACTAGGCTGGTGAGGAGTGAGCCCATTTTCCCTCAGATGGGACTTATCGGGGGCCCTCCTTATTGCCCAGAGTGACAGGGTCTTTGCTATCAGGGCTCCTCAGCTGTGGAGGCCTCCACTGCCCCATCTCATGCTAACAAAATCATCTTTTAGTCGCTTATAACTCACTTACTTTTTTTTTTTTTTATCTCTGTCTATGATTCTTTTAAGCATAGTAGTCATTTTTATGTTTTTTCCCATGAAACCTATTGTTTCTTTGTCTACCTCTGTTATGATCACTATTATCATTAAGTGTCAGACCTGAAGCAGCATCTTTCAGAGGCGTCGCTCTGCAGACATCAATCTGGTCATCACCTTCAAAGATCCTCATGCCGTCAAACCCCGCTCACGTCAAATGCCATCATGTTGCTTGTGTGTGTCTTTGTGTGTGTGTGTGTGTGTGTGTGTGTGTTTGAGGGAAGGAGCGAGATGGGATTACTCTTGTTATGTGGGATCAGATGTGCTCTGTTTGTCTGCTTTGTGTCAGTGGGAGAGGCTGGTCCCAGTCAAAATGTGGGATCAGTGTCAGGATCAGTCAGAATCTCCAGCAGCTATGATCGGACATGGCCAACTTACCGCTGCACGCTTTCTGTGTGCAGTTGTGTGTGTTAATGTTTGCGCTGGTGGATATGTAGTATTTGTCTGTCTACTAGTCTCTATAAGCTTCTCTCTCAGTAACTATTTGTCACTGTGTTTGAGTGTAAGTCGGATATCTCTTCTTTGAGGCTTTAAATGTGTCACTGCCTGTTGTTTTTAAGTCCGCCTCTCTCCGTGTCCCAAAGCACACTGTAAGTCTTTAATGTAGAATTCTGAAGTTCTTTCTTTATCTTTTTTCTTTTTACTATCCTGTGTGTGTGTGTGTGTGTGTGAGAGAGAGAGAGGACCTCAGCTTGACCAGACACTTCCTTAGGAAAGAGACAGACATTCGCTATTGTAGGGATCACTTACTGAGCCATTACCTGGGCTTTCAACTGGATCCCATGTTTTTCACTGTAATTGTAACTGTGAGGGCGTATGGTCAGTCCTTCTTGCATGTTCGTTATGTGGAAATTAGATAGAACCAAAAAAGTGTCTGAGCTCCACAGAGCCATGTAGCCTATGTGCAAACCACAGGATGGCCTCATTAGCCAAGCTTGTACCACTGAGCTCTAATAAACCGGTGCAGTCTTAATGGGCACTCAGGCACCGTTGGCAGTTTATCGGAAATACATCACACAAGTAGGCACTCAACTGCTTACAGATACTGCAAATGTGAGTGCAGATCCTTGGTCTGTTGTTCACTAATAGCTGATGTTGTTTGAAGCGGCCTCAGCTACGATAGCACGAGGTTATCAAACAATTAACAAAAAGACAATCATCAGTCAGTCTTTATTTATATCGCGCCAATTCCTAACAAATGTTATCTCAAGACCCCTTCCATAAAGAGCAGGTCTAGACCAAACTCTTTAATTAAGAGGAATTCAACATTAAGGATTCAAGAATCCCCACATGAGCAGCATCAGATATTATATTGAACAACAGTGGAGGAAGAACTCCCCTTTAACAGGAAGAAACCTGGAACAGAACCAGGCTCTGAGGGGACTGGGGCTTTCTGTCGGAGTGCACGTTGGCTGGAGGGGTGTGACGGGGGACTGGGGGGCAGTGGGGTATGCACAGCGAATGACAACCATAACAATAGTAAAACCAATAATAATAGTAACAATATTACTGATAGTTGGAATATGACTAATATTGACCCATATTACAAATGTGACAACAGTGAATAACATGACTGTGAATAGTTAATATCTGAAAAATAATAACACGACTAATATCAGTAAAAAGTGGCGGTAGATGACGATCCTCAGCAGTGATTCATGAAGCCAGAGAACCACAGCAGGAGAACCAGGACCAGGATCCACAGGAACCTGAGAACCACAGCCAGGAGAACCAGGACCAGGATCCACAGGAACCTGAGAACCACAGCCAGGAGAACCAGGACCAGGATCCACAGGAACCAGAGAACCACAGCAGGAGAACCAGGACCAGGATCCACAGGAACCTTTAATCATTTAATCCCTGCACTGCCCATTTTCATAGATGTCATCAAACTTGACTTTAGACTGTGAATTGCATCCAACCTTCATTGTTACATATTTTAATTATTTATCAACATGTCACGTTTAATTTTTGCTTTTGTCACCTTCATGCATTTGATAGACCTACACCTAATCTGTCTATCCATAGTGCAGTGCATATTTCCTTTCTTCAAAGTGCTCTCTGAAACTAATCATGGCATGTGTTGTGTCCATGAAATTAAAAACTTTGTCATAGAGCTAAACCAAATTATTAGAAAATTACTATTCTGGAAAATGATTTTTTTTTTCAGGTTTTGGATTTGGTAGTTCATACCAGCTACTTTAAAGAACGTAGGCAGATAGCCTGTTAGTAAAGACCGGTTGATCTCATCCAGAAGAGACATCTACTCGGCTACTTAAGGACTTTTTAAGTAACTCCTGCCCTCAACAGGGCAGGAGGTGATGAATTTAGTCTTGAATAGTGAGAATTTTATCACTAAAGCAGCTCATGAAGTCGTTGCTACTCAGCTCTAAAGGGACACAAGGATCAATGGAGTTCTGGCTCTTTGTCAGCCTGGCTAACGTGCTGAACAGGAATCTAGGGCTGTTTTATTTTTCTCCATCAATGAGGAGTAATAGGCGGCTCTGGCTTTACAGAGGGCCTTTCTATAGATTTTCAGACTATTTTAACAGACTGTCAAGTTCTTGCAAATTTCACGGGTCTGGTAATTATACCAAGGAACTTTTAAAAATTACTTTTTCACTTCTTCTACTACTTTTTCAGAGGGGCGATGGAGTCGAATGCCATTCGCAGTGAGTCTGCAGCACTATCAACCAGATAATCAGTTTAGGAGGGGCTAAGATTAGCATAGTAGTCATCTGTTGTATTGAGACATGGCATTAACTTAAATGCTGATGGAATCGCTTCCTTAAATTCAGATAGGCATCTAGTGAAGACAGTTTGTCGCTTGGCGTGTAGTCCAGTAATAGGAAATCAAATGTTATTAGATAATGGTCAGATAAAATAGAGTTTTGTGGGAAGACTGTCAAATGTTCAATTTCAATGCCATATGCCAGAACAAGGTCCAGGGTGTGGTTAAAACAGTGAGTGGGTTTATTTACGTTCCAGTCATTTAGCCATGTAGCACTCTTCTGTTCACTGTTAACTGTCAGCCAGTGTAGCATAAACCACACAGATAGTACACTGCATGTGTGGAGGCACATGTGATAATTCTATTAATGAAGATTTTTTAACTTCTTGTGCAATGTATTTGGGAGGTTATTTTAAATAGATAGGAAGCATTAAAGTCTTCGCATTAGGCTACTTTCTCTTGCTTCCTTTATCACCTGTCCTCCATCTATCTAAAATCACTTTTCACTCTATACTGTCCTTCCATACTTTCCTTCATTTCTACTTTTCTTCTCCCTTGACGATGATGAAGTTGCCAAACAAGCGCAGCGCCTTTACCTTTTCCTCTTTTCTCTGCTCCTTCTGCCTCAATTGTCAACCACTCTATTGGCATTTAAGTAGCCTCTTCTGTCTTTCTCTATTTTATCTTTCTGTTGCTCTCTCCTTCTCTTGCCAGTGATTGTCGGTCTTTTTAGACTCTTGCTGGGCACCAAATGAGAGCTTTTCACGGCACAAATGACAGGCACACAAGAGGGGGCTCATTCCATCCGCAAACAATGATCTGTAAAAGCACATTGGATGAGATGTAAAACAAGCACTCTGCAGAGACCGCCTGGGCGGACCTGGAATAGACAATTCGACGCACCACTTACCGACAGATTCAGACAATTTGTACTTAAAGGGAATATGTAGAAGGTGGAAGCACTATGAGCAACAATTCACTATTCTATACAACACTAGGAAATTGTTCCATAGACTTTTATCAACTTCAATCTTGATGGGGCTGTAAAAGAGGTGTTTAAGCCCTACAGAAGATAAGGAGTTTGTCTCACAAATTCAAAAGTCAGGCAAAAGGAACCCAACAAGAACTCACAAAGTGAGTGATGAAACACCACCTGATGCAATAATTTACATAATAATAATAATACAAATATACAGACTAATGATGCTCGGACTGGCTCTGATCTTATCAGAATCTACTTGTGTGCATAAATCAATCACCAACCCAGCCACTTTCTTTTCTTCCATGTACAGACACGCCCATCCACACATGTAGTCGTTGTTTGGCTTCCCAGCTGGTAAAAGGACCAGGAGTCACTGATAAAATCATCAGGTCATATAGCTAGTTAGCGAGCAGGTGATGTATATTGTCCAAGACGAGAGGATGTAGTTCACCTCTACTGGTTGTTTTACGAACATCAAGCACACTAGTTATTAATTTATTTTCATTTTTTGGTGTTCAATAAAAGACCAGGCTTCTTGGATGGTTTTTGCACGTGTATGTCCTCTGCACACATTTGAACATTGATGTATTTACATGAATTAGGTAGGCCATTAATATAGAGTGTAGTTATAAGTGTCCCAAGATTAGAGCCTTGTGGGACCCCTACAGTACAGTCAAGGTAAGGAGAATTGAACACAAACACACTGCTTCTGTTAGATAGGTATGAATTCATTCACAGGGAAGTTTTAAAATATCCTAAATTAGACAAGAGAAACTGGTGGTCAGCAGTGTCAAAGGCCTTAGATCCAGACTGTACCAGCACAGGAGCTCTCACCCAATAAACGTCTTACTTTTTCCAAAAAGACAGAACTTGCAGATTCTTGCAGGTGGGCACGGAGCCCAATCTGCATCGGATGCAGAGAGGTGTGGCCTTTATTTAGATGATCAGTCAGTAGCTTTGCTACCCACTTTTCTGCAACCTTATAACTGGGAGGGTGCTGATTAGCATCATTAGACATGTTTGTTTTTCCCCAGCTGATGGAACAATCAAACAATTGCCTGAATGATCATTGAACCAGATGTCTAAACGGGCATAGTCTTTATGTGATTTCAGAAAAATGGTGTCAAGCCCGTAGGCATCCTTAGCTTTAGAGCTTTTTAGTTCACCAATAATGTCACCAATTCTGTTATTTCCTCTGTTCTAAAAATGGGATGTGCATGACTGCCAGGACTACTTGTAATATCAGGAGAATTAAAAAGCTAGGTTATCTCATGGACAGAATTTAAATAAAGATACTGAAATAGGTAACTAAGGTGGTCAGAAGTTTTATAGATACATTATTAATTTAAATCTTTATTATCCTGTTTGTTTTGTCTACTGATTAGTTTGTTAATGTCTTTTATGATTCTTTCAGGGTGATTTGTAAACAATAAATCTATTCTTGAGTTCACCCAATATAAAAAAAAATACACTTCCACCTAGTGTAGTTTATCAGTTGAAATAATTTTGGTGTGAGGATTGAACAGCCAACCTGAAACACCTGGCCACTGTTGGCTGGTGTTTTTGGAAGGTTGGATGCAATTCACAGTCTAAAGTCAAGTTTGATGACATCTATGAAAATGGCCAGTGCAGGGATTAAATGAGGGATATGAAGTGCAAAATCCAGTTTGATAATGCCATCTTCATCCCGTTTATATGGCCGTTCACAACAAGCTTAATTAACAAGATTAGTTGGTGACAGAAACCATGTAATTATTTCACTGTTGTTTAATTACAGTTCGAACATTTATTTTTAAAATTTCAAACAAGCTGAATGGCCAGAGTTAATAGCTTGGTGCTAAAGTCCAAGTTAGAAATGGAAGAAATGTAATTTGTCTTTTAGTTTTCCTTAGCATAATCATGCATCTGTTACTTTTCACTAGAATACTTCCTCTGAAGAAAGAGCGTTCAGAGGTGTGCTATCATCACCATCCTTGAGTTTGATGATGCCTTTAATATCACCAAATGTACAAGACGTACGTGGCTGTTGTGTTGGAAGGGGTCATCATGCTGCATGAACTACCAGACCTCCGCACAGCTTCTGCACACATCCTCATTCACCCATTCACACATCATTCATTCAGGAGGAATCTAATTCTTTCACACACAGCTATGCTCAAAAACTCAACAGCCAATAGGAGCGCGCCCTTGAAAGAGCCCGCCCACGCGATAGGTTTGTCAAAACATTTAAAACATAAAAGTCAGTTGTAAGTGTGTCAACTCACAAGAGTGCATATAAAGCGTTCAGATTCATTGTTATTGCTCAAGTAAAACTTCAGTGCACACTTGCACACTCAATCATTTTCAGTGTGTAAACTCAGTTGCCAGTTGATTGGATCCACATAGCTAAAGCTAATACAACTGCTCTCCAATAATTCCTCCTCCAACCTTTGTCGTTGAGGTGTAGAGAATGTATATGTCATCTTAGAGGATGCAGTTTGTTGTGCTATTAAATTGCATTGCTCTATGCAGAGATGTGTTTCTGTTATTCAGCCTACCTCTAATGATAGGAATGAGGCAGGCAGAATATTAGAAACACCTGTCAGTATTTTACAGTACAGTTCAACAACACCAAATGTATTGCAGAACTGATACATTAGATTGCATTTTTTTTAGTTAGGTGTACCTAATAAATTGGAAACTGAGAGTATGTGTGTCCTCTTTGCCTCTGAAAAAGACATTTGTAGCATCATCAGTATTTATTTCACGAATGGCTTTGGATTTTCTTTTGACTGAAGAAGGTCCAATAAGATTCATCACTATATTCAGTCACTTTGTTTAAACGTTTTGTTTACTGACAACGATATTGTAATGTCACAACTCCCATCTGTTTAATTTAGATGTGTTGTACTTGAGGCCAGACTGACCTCAGTGTATACTTTATCAGGGTGCTATTTTATAAAACCTAAATAGTGGATAAAGCTGGGATTTTCTCGTTAATCCTGGCTGGATTGTTTCAGGAGCACTTTTGCACAGCTTGCACCCTGGGTCCTGTCTGGTGTGGTCGACCCCCGCCTCAGTGGATCTTGTGCTAACTGTCTTATCTTGTGCTACCATGATTAGTACTTCTGTGCTGTCTGTTATCCCAGCCTTTTCCAGCCACTGGTAGTATTTCTTACCCTCCGTCCATAGTGAGGAGCTCCTTTTAGCCTGCTGATTATACCAGCGGGGTATCTGATGATGACCAGGGTGTACATGTTGATGGCTTGGACCTTGTTATTCCCCTTTCAGCTGACTTTTCAGGACCTGTCTTACACTGTGGAGGTATTTGGCTGTGGCTGACTTCCTTGTGGCCTCCACATGTTTCCCATTGGCCTGTGGGGTTCCTAGATATTTGTAACTGCAGTGCTGCCCTCTGGTAGTTTAACCTCCCTCTCTTCGATACCATCAGACCACACTTATCTAATTGGAATGACATTCCGATGTCATTGCTGTAGATCACGGTGATTTGGATCAGTGAGTCGATGTCTCGCTCATTCCTAACATACAGCTTGATGTCATCTACGTAGAGGAGGTGACTGGTAGTTGCTGCTCCTCTATGGAACTGGTATTCGTTATCACTCTATCAGATGATCTGGCTGAGGGGGTTCAGGCCTATGCAGAACAGCAGTGGGGATAGTGCAACACCTTGGTGTATGCCTCACTTGATGGTGACTTGTCCCTCTCCCTCCCTCCTTTCTACTTTGTTTAACAGACATCATATCTATCTTTGCATCCTGTTATTTACCACCTCCTTCTCTCTTTTTCCTCGTTTGTTCCCACCCAATGTCTGATTTCAAGATACATCGTCCTCCTTAACAAGCATTCTATTCTGGCAAGTTTGAACAGCACCAGTTTCACTGCAGCTATGCTTGAGAGTCTGGAATTCTGCATTGCTGCTCTCCAGTCTTTTTTTAAAACCAAAGGTTGAAAACCTCAAGCAAGTGGTCCATAGTTGCCAACTTTGCCCAAAGCTTTTGTGAAATGCTCCTCCCTTGTGCCTTACATGACCATCTATTGAGCCATTTCACCATGGCATCCACATAGCCACGTAGCTTTTGGACAGAAAGGTTGCTTACGCTGAAGGGTTGTGATAGTGTAGCTTGTCATTGACAAACATGCAAATCTGAGCCAGTGGATGCACAACAAAAGTGAAAATGAAAGGCCTGGAGCCATTTGTGTTTCTGCTTTCTGATAGGGAACAGTGTGTGTGTGTGTGTGTGTGTGTGTGTGTGTGTGTGAGAGATCATGTGTGTGTCTGTATTTTACTTTGTTACAGAGTATGTGACATCTGGATATATCATCCTAAATGCTGTTTCTGTGGCCGCAGAACCTGTTCCACTCACACACACACACACGCACACACAAACACAGGTTTACCGACTATGTAAATAGCTTGAATTGGTATGCATTGGAAGGTGAAAAGAGCGTGAAGAACAGAGATTTCCTTGCAAGATTGTGAGTGGAAAGAAAAGAAGTACACTATGCCTCCAAATGAGACCTCTGTGTGTGTGTGTGTGTGTGTGTGTGTGTGTGTGTGTGTGTGTGTGTGTGATCCCAGTGTCTCTTTGCCTCCTTTGAAATAAGCTCCTTTCAGTTGTGAGATCGCACTATAGAGGTGTGAAGTACCACCTCTTTCCATTCAGAAGAAGTTTACGCTTGTCTGCCTCCTGGATGTTGTTCTACTTTCTCTCACGCTCTCTCCATCCCCTCATTTTGTCTCACTACCTCCCTTCTTTCCACTTTGTTTAACTGACTCCTGTATTTTCTCTCTATCTCATTTCTGTTTTAGCCTTTATTTCCCTCTGCATCATATCTATCGTTGCATCCCCCCCCGATTTACAACCCCCCTTCTCTCTTTTTTCCTCCATCCCTCTATCTATTATTATTTATTTACTGGGATGTTTTACATATCGCAGAATCTCCAAATCATTTCTTGTATTTGCATTTTCAGTTTTGTCTCTTTTCTCCCCCCAAAAGAAATGTGCTGACTTGTTCCACTGCTAAACTGACGGCCAGTAGCCAGGCTGAGAGCGTCAGCCAAATGACTGAATTGTAAACAGTTAAGGTGCAAACTCTTTATAAAATGTTTCCATTATGAAAAGGGGGAACTTTTGACACTTTGGCAAAGACTGGAAATAACATATACTTTGCTCCAACTTGAAACGGTGTTGTTTAAAACTGTAAAACTGACGGCGAATTGTACAGTTTGCACCCATCCATATGTATGCTTCTTTGTGACACGCATGCATGTGTGTTCACTGTGTGCAAACACTTAACTTTTTGTGTTATGTATGCAAAAGAATAACCTTGGTGATAGAGATGTCAGAGTTTTTTTAGAAATAGATAGGAAAATTAATCTGACCAAATCATCATATTATACATATATATATATATATATATATATATATATATATATATATATATATATATATGTGTGTATATATAATGCTAATACACTGTCTGATCAGTTGCATTGTTGTTTTTGTCTCCCTCCTGTTGTATGCCGTTTTCAACGTCAACACCACATTTCCCATAATACAAGCGAGGAACAGAAAATAATTTCTCCCAAAACCCACATAGTCACCTATTGTGTTATAATTAGTCATGTGAGTAAACGTGATAAGACCACGTTCGGCGTTGTGTGTAGAAGTTCGTAATGTTTTTGGCTTTGCTACAGATAGATGGATTGTTAATATAATAAATCTAACACCCGCCTTCTCAAACTACGTCCGCGTCCAGATTCAAGTCTTCCAGACCACTGAGTCTCCTGAACGGCCTCATGTCAGGCAGTAATCCAGGGGGGAGTGGGACAGAGCTGAATGTTCCTAATCCTTGTTTGTGATTAACCGCTGTGCGACTGCATTCAAATTCTACCTGCTTTGTTTGACACTGTTGAGTCCCAGCTCAGAGTAAACACTGGCCTCTTCCTGATGAAATCTCACTGAAGCTTCTCCCTAAAATGTACTGTATTTGTGTACATTTACATTCCCTTTTTTTCTATTTAACTGCAAACTGGAACAATAAGAAAAAGGTACGGGACAGTGTCCACTGCATATACACTGATTTGTCTTTTCTGTTCCATCTTCTGTTCTTTAAATGTATTCCACTGATCCTCACATCTATCTATCTATCTATCTATCTTGACAATGACTAGTTACATTAATATGCTAGACTGACTTTTTTTCTTTCTATCCCACTGTATATGATATCAATACAGGCAATACTAAGTTCCATCACTGAACCCCATCGTACATTAGTCTGCTGTATAGTGCTGTCACAGACTTGCTGACTCTTCTGTTATTAATCACACTGCTGTCAGTTTGCCTTGTTTTTTGTGTCCAAATGTTTTTGTCTGTATGGTTTCTATTTTTATTTTAATTTTTACCTCATGTATTGTATTTTGTATACTTATCTGTGCTCACTGCTAATCTTGTGCCAAATTCTTTTTTTATTTGTTTTTTTATGTAATTGTTTTTGATGTGTATTATACACAGTACACACTTTATGAATTATATTGCTTTTTTTTTTTTTCTGTTCCAGCTTTCAGTGCCTTAAGTTATCGATGGTGCAGAAATGAGACATAAGCTTTCACAAATAGAATTAATTTGAATTTATTTTAAAGCTACTCTCTTTGAAAAGGGAAATATATCATCCACAATAAATGTTTTACCTACACATGCCTAAAAATGATACATAGAGCAACTGTGGTGGACAAATAAATAAGAGTTACAAATAACTGCCAAAAGCAGCAGTGGCAGACATCCTCAAGAAGGGAAATAAACAACTGCTCAGTTGCTTCGGGCCAAAACACATTTTCATAGAATTCAGAGAGGTGGAGGTACCGCTGCCAGCTTCGTGGAAGGAGACACCAGTGCAGTCAGTGTCCCCCATGCAACGGGTGCCCTTGCAAGGCTTCCACTGATGGGTTGTAACATGCAAATGGAAGATGTGCATTTATGTGTTGGCAGGTGGAAAAAGGAGAAAATGCCTTTCACAGCTCCTCAGGCTGGTCAAACAATCACGATGGAGCTGTTCGGCACCTCCACCCCCAAAGCTCCCATCGGCCCCACGCACCCAAACCCCAGCTAAACTATTTCCTGACACAGACATAAAATGCGGCGAAAGCAAAATCCCTTTTTGAAGTCCCATCCATGTGCCACTTTGTGAAATCTGATTGGCACATTTGTCTGTAAGGCTTGTCTTTGAGGAGCATATCCCTCCTATTTCTTATTTAGATTCCTAGTTTCATTCCTTTTGTTAAGCAGGGCGGAAAATATAGCGTCTGCGTGCATGTCATTTAAGACCTAACATTTGTAGTAATAGTGAAATGCTGTCATTATGTGGTGTTATGACCATGGGTAATGATGCACGGTAACTGCTCCAGCACCGTTGGAAGATAATGGCTGACTTCACAAAGAATCTATTTCTCCACATGGAGGAATAGTGTTTAGAGAGCCAAATATTTATGATCATATGATCTTTGATGGTGTGTGTTTCCATTTTTTTACTGACTGCACGTATCAAAATATTTGAAAAAAAAAGAACATTAACATTATATAGTATCATATCACTCTCTGTACAACAAAATTAGCTGAAATATAATATTAACAGCAAAGGAACATACAGACTGCCATATATAAAACGCAGGAAGGTGGCTAAAAATAATTCTTATCAGATCATCTCACGAGGAGTCGACCTTAATAAAGAATTCAATCTGCCTAGCTATTTTATGATTCTGACTTGCATCCTCAGAAATATATAGAATGGGAGAGTAAACAAACTGAAGATACTGGTCACGGCCTTTGGACAAACACCCAAAGATTCAAAAAGTTTGAATATCAAATGAGAAAACAAATAGACCAATGAAGTGTGAAAATAATATTAAACTTACCAATTTAGGAGGGGTAGTAGCTTGGTGGGGAACTACACATAATTCAGTGAATGAGCAAACATTTTTTATTTTTTTTTTAAAAAAGCAATAAAAAATATTCCAAAAGACATGAAGCTGATTTGGGGTTTTAATTTGACTGTTAACCTCCCGCTCTATTGTCGGTATCCACCCTGAAAACATACAACACAGTAATTTAAGTTATTCATTAAGGATTAAGGCAAAGAACATGAGCACAGTCTCCTGGTTAAACCCCTCCACACTGAACACTTGACAGAAAAGCATAACAATGCTTCAGTTTTAAAGTTCCATCGCTGAAGCACATCGTACATTAGTCTGCTGTTTACTGCTGTCACACACTTGCTGACTCTTCTGTTATTAATCACACTGCTGTCATTTTGCCTTGTTTTTGTGTCCGAATGCTCTTGTCTGTATAGTTTCTATTTTCACTCTATTTCTATTTTAATTTTTACCACAATGTCTTACTCATGTATTTTATTTTGTATACTTATCTGTACTCACTCGTGCCAAATTCTCATTTTATTTTTATTTTTTTATGAATTATACTGCATATTTTTTTCTGTTCCAGCCTTTAATGCCTTAAGTTATCGTTGGTCCAGTGAATTGATTGTGAATAAGTGCAGAAATTAGACATTAGCTTTCACAAGTATAATTTATTTGAATTTATTTTAAAGCTACTCTCTTTGAAAAGGGAAATAAATCATCCGCAATAAATGTTTTACCTACACATGCCTTAAAGTAATACACAGAACAACCGTGGTGGACAAATAAATAAGAGTTACAAATAACTGCCAAAAACAAATGTTAAAGATGAACAACTCTACTTTTCTAATTTACCCTGAGCTAAGACAACATGGTGATGATATTGTTAAAAGTCAGTGCAGGACTTTTACTGTTACATTCAAGCTCTCGCCACCATGCTGAATCATCAGGTAAATCTGTCTGGACTTCACAGTATCTGGACTTTTTAACTTTAACTTTAAGTCCACAGGTTTAAATAGTCCATCAACACTGCAGCAGAAAGCCTAGATTTCACTGTAGCTGAATTGGTAGTTAGTAATTTTTTTCTGTTGACCCTCAATTCAATTGTAACTGCTGGACTACCTAAACTCCAATTAAAAATAAAGATAAAGTGAATATTGAATTTAAAAAATGCCAAAGTCAAAAGCAAACCTCAGTTTCTGTAGAAAGGAGTAAATTCTTTTTCACAAGCGTGTGAGAGAGAAAATCTATTTACTTCTGTCTGATCATATATATCGGTCATAAAGTAACCAGTCAAAGCAAGAACTAAAGGACTAAAACACTCACAAAAAGAAAAGAAAAAAAGATGAACAGCAAATAAAACAAGGCTAAAACCTAAATCAGTCCAATAAACTCTAAGCCTGGTGCAGCAGGGCTTCATACACGTTCTCTCTTATATGATGAACATGTGGGTGCCCAGCAGCGTGTTCACTTTGTGACACAAGTTTGTTTTTAGTTTGGATCCCTGTTCGCTGTCAGTCACTCCTTAACGAGAGAATGAGAGTGTGTGTGTGTGTGTGTGTGTGTGTGTGTGTGTGTTCTCTCCCAAGCCCAGGGAATAATCATTAAAATTACATGAAACAAGGTTGCAGCATCTAGATTTATCCTGCACCTTATTCTGACCTGTCACTCAACTGTATGTGTGTGTGTGTGTGTGTGTGTGTGTGTGTGTGTGTGTGTTTTTGATAAAAGGCACATCACATGTAATAGCATGACATTAAATTAATCATCAGTTAAAGAAGAATTTCATTGACTAATGGATCAGCTGGCCTTGATCAGACCATTTCATGTGTCTTTCATGTTTCCTCTGATTTAATTGACTGCTGATTACCTCTTGGATTAGTCATTAGCACCTGACAGGTGATTTTTGTAGTTTACTGTATATTCATTCAATTATAGAAATGATGTTTCCTCATATTGATCAGAATATGAATTGTCAATAAAAGCAGCTGTAAATGTATTTATTTAAAATGTATATAACCACAGTATTGATACAAAATGCTGCCTGCTGCTTGTTATAATTCAAAATAATGATTTTTAAAACACTTCTTCTCCTTTTGGATTGTACGTCATAATACTAACATGTCAGGCTTACAAGGAGACAAATTGATCTATTTTCCTTTCAGGTTTTTTTTCAGCACACAGATGCCGTGCGACCACATGCCATGATACTTATGCAGAGAGCCTACAGTGATGTCAATTTGCAACATTTTCTCTGCTTTTACTGAAAATACCAACCTTTTGGCAGCCAGACAGCCGCTCATTTTGGTATTGATTAGACCGTCTGGACGGAGCCCCTGTTCTGTCTGCCACTGTAGAGCTGGAGCTGCTCTACTCTGCAAAATACCAACCTAAAGCCTTTGACCAATAGAACGTTCCATTGATAAATGTAGATTTGACGCCAGAACATTTCTAATACATTTTTAGATCCACAAATTCTTCAGAGAGAGATTCAGTGATGTAACGTTGTGATTTCTTCTCCAGACTTCATAACATTAATAATCCGTTATACTGCAGCCCAGATCTGTAATCCACGCTCCTTATAATAGAAATATCTCTATCAAGTAAACATTTAATCCAATAAGAGGCTTTGGGTGCCTCTCTCAGGAATCTCTGACAGTGAAATGAGTGACAGTACTGGGACACGAGCTCTCAGGATTCAAATCTGACAAAAAAGACTCGATGGCATGGAGTCGTTTTGCTCTGTTCTGAAAGCAAGAGATGGACAGACGCTTTCTGAGCTTCACCTTTGAGTAATTGGTCATCATCTCCTCCTGTGGGGGGGGGGGGGCAGCTGCCTGTTAGATACCTCTATCACCTGACCTCTCTCTCTTATTCAGTTCAGTTCAGTTCAATTCAATTCAAATCAAATCAAATCGTTCCAACAGGCTTTACTGGCACTGAGCATGTGTTGCCAAACATAAAGAAAGACGTCACTTAAAAATAATGTGAACAGCAACACAAGTTATGATTATGATGATGAATACTACTAATGATAGTAATAATCAGAATTGTGTGTGTGTGTGTGTGTGCCATGGGTTTCTCTAATTAGTTTGTTAACTCATTGATGCTCTCTCTCTGTATCTCTCTCTCTCACACACACACACACACACACACACACACACACATAAATACATACACACATGTGCAGACCCAACTCCTGTCACTTTCTGGTTCCTGCAGTTCATTGCCTGCCTGATGACAGTGCTGACAACTTGCTCCGTGCCCCTTACACACCCCTCCTGCATTAGTCATGACAGGTGTGTGTGTGTGTGTGTGTGTGTGTGTGTGTGAGACTGAGAGAGAGCCGGAGGTATAAAAGGCCAGACCATCTCCCACCCCAGGTAAAGTGTGTTCAGGGGATGCTCTCTGCTTCTCAATCTCTCTTTTCCTCTCACCTATACACACACACCCACACACTTGCATGCACTCCATAAATGTGTGTGTGTGTGTGTGTGTGTGTGTATATCTATATATATATGCCATGTATGTTCTAATTGCGTGTCAAGTTCGGTATAGGCCAACTCTCCTGCCACACTGTCCCTCCCTGCACTTCCATTAGCCCTCTCTCCCAGCCCACCCAGTCGAATTGTCACCCTCACCACCCCACACACCCCCACCCCTCACTCCATGTCACTCTATGCTAAATAGTCTTCGCTTTGTGGAAGCGTCTCCTCTCAGTGGAAGTTGATAGCACTGTAGCACACTTTAGCTTAAGTCGACTTCACTTGGAAGTTGGAAATGCCAGCTGTGGAATAACTAGCTGTGAGCTGCACTGCAGCTTACTGCTGGAGTTCAGTTGGGGCAGCAGTGGCCATATTGGGTCTGGCTTTGTCACCCGGGGCCCCATCTACACAACGGCGTGATGTGCAGTGTGCTGTTTGGAAATTCAGCTCCTCTTGGGGAGCAGTTGACAGAACATCACCTGTCAGACTTGCACAGAGGACACACAGCTCCTCCTCCTCACCCACTCACCCTCTGCCAGAGAGTGTTGGCGGACTTGTGCTGTTGGAGGTTTCTAACATGTTAATAAATCAGGAACTATTTTACATGGCCCACTGTCTGCCATAATAATTTGGCAAAAGGATTGTGGCCATCAGTGTGATGCATGTGCGAAGATCTTCAAAATGAACTCTCCTCAGCTTGGTTCCTGGTACCTGCTATATGCAAACATAGAAAAGTCAACATAAGCTGTGTTCTCATGCTGTTCTGCAGATGTTGGTTCCCCTGAAATGATACAGTGACTTTATTACTGTTGGTCAATAAAAGTCGATTTCAAGGAGCTGGAAGATGTTTGGAAAATCAAACCCAAGAAATGTAATTAAGTGCATTTTCTCAAATACTGTAGAAATGTACAATTTTGTAGTTACATTTTTCCATTTTATGCTACTTTATATTTCTACTCCAGAATATTTCAGAGGGAAACATTTTACTTTTTACTCCACTACATTTATTTCATCGCTACTTTGCAGATTTAGACAATCAAAACAAGTTATGAACCAACTAACAAATCTATTATATTTTACTGTATTTATTATAATGGATAAAGCTATAAATTCCACTATGCACCAGCAGCAACATTAAAGTGATGAACACTCTGATGTAGCAATAATTAATCCAACATAATATACATTTTTCTGAGATTCTGCACATTCTGCGTACTTTGCTTCTGGTGCTTTCAGGGGACTTAGAATACTTTGAGAACATATAGAAATATGTTTTTGTCCGATTTGCTGAAACTGTCACAATATGCTGACAGTAGTGCATGAGACAAGCAGTGTGTGAAAAAAAAATCAGCATCCTCTGGTTCCCTCTAGTGCTCCAAATGGCATTTGCAAGTATCCACCGCGCCTGAATGGAAACAACCAATCAGAGCCCTGCATGACAGCCAGGATAGGAGGGGCTAAATATATCTCTTGTCAATCATACCACCAGCTGCTGTCAGTGAAGGATGTGAATGCTTCTGCATCTTAATAGACTTTTGTTTATATTTTCTATCATCTTTAATTGTGACATAATTGATATTTTCTATACATTTTTGCAGACTGTGACAGTTGGCGTTATTTGGCTATGTAGTTATAACCAAATAAAGCCTAACATGTATATCTGTTATTGTAACCTTGTGGTTTTATACCAGGGGGGTCTACGTGGTTTAGTAAAGGAAAGGGACGATGAAAATGATGTAAATTTCATAGCTAGAAATTTAGGAATTGACAATGACGTCAAGTTTGACATACATTGTCATGTGTCCTGTGCAGGTTCTTACTAGCTCAGTAATACTTCTGAAAATGTAGTCACAGCAGCAATTTGTAGGGTCCAAGCAAAATGCAAAAATCTGAGTCAAACAACAGCACATTATTTAAAGACATTTGTAGAACCAAACTTCATATAGTAGAACTATAGATTTATATAGAATAATGCCATTTATAAAAAGAAAAGAATAGATGCAAAGAATCAGAAGAACTCAGAAGAAAATTAAAAAAAGGTACACATACAAAGAAAATGAAGGCAATCAGAATCAGATTCTCATTCTAGGTGGCATTAACCAAAGTGAAGACATGCACACTGATGTTGGAAATGCTTCAGACTTGAGCAAACATTTGTATTTCTCCTAAGTTTGATGTCTCCTAGAATGTACCAAGACGTGAGCAGAAAGGCGAGTGACTGAGACTGGAGTTCTTGGTCAATATTAAAACCGGTCTGTCTCAGTGTTCTCGGCATCCAGGGAATGGATCCTGTGACAGCTCTTCAGAGGAAAGCCGGGCTGAACCTAAATAAGTAAGCAGCTAAATAAATAAGTCCAGCGGCTCTTAAATGCACCACCAGGATGCTGCTAACACACAGTCAAACAGTGCTAAATCTCAGTATGAAGCTCTAATATAAAGTCTCCAATTCGTTAATGCTGGGTAACGTACCAACTTTCAACATGATGAAAGTTGTCTGTAGCTCATCGACTTTTTTTTAATGTCCTGTTCCATCCACGATGGGTCAGTTTACAAAAAGTGGCAGTGATGAGCAAAAGCATCTTATTTATTATCTATCACAGTTTCAAAGCTCAAAAGCCATCTAGCCACATTTAAAGCTTGCCTGTCTTGTCCCCGTTCTGTCTCATAAGTTGAGACAGTTGTGTCCGTGGACTCAGCGGGCCGCTCTCCCCGCTCTCTGCTGCCTTCAGGCTCACTCGGTGACATGACTGACTGCTAACAGTGTCAAATGAATCATTTTTTACTTCAACCTTTTCTCTCTCAGCTTTTCAGCAGCGCCACCATCACGTTTTTTTCTCCTTTTGTTTGGTCCATCTCGGTCCTCTCCACAACCCACTCGCTCGGGCTACTCAGCCACACAGAACTTTATTATTTCAAAATATCTATATTTTGAATTGCATCACCTTCACCACTGAATGGACAGCTGGCAAAATGCAGCGTCCAGGTTTATGTTGAATGTATCCACACGGTAAACTTTAACTTATCTGTAACTCACCCACAACTAAAACACATCAAGTCAACACAGCTGGAATCCAGTTTCCACACAGTTCCCCAGGTGGAAAACGCTAAGAGTGAGAACTGTGCGTTACACCACCCAAGTGTTACAGTAACTGTGCTATATCTTTCATTCTAGTGCAGCAGTACATTGCAGTGCCATATTAGAGGTAAAATGTGTGTTCTCGGTGTTGTGTGGAGAAGGTTTGAGCAGGACGACCGGAGTACGTCTTCATCTACAAGGTAGGATGAGATGATGAGAACGCCGTTGCTCAGTAAGCTGTAGCTACATCTGCTGCCTTGGAAACAAAGCTTTTACAAACAGGATATTTTACTGAGCGTGCACTCTCTCTTACATGTTTTGTGTGACATTGCAAAAGTCTGCTTTTTGACCAGAGCAGCATTTACAGCGGCGCTCTCTTATCCACTAATGTAAAACGTATTTATAGTATTAGAGGACTATTTTGAATTTCTTCTCCTCAGGGTGTTTTTTTCCTGATAGCCAGTGCTGTGATTTAAAAAAAAAAGTTGCAGATTATTTGAAACTCACATGATGGCAGCGGTGTTTTGAATGAATGCCTCCGGAGTGTAACAAGCAAGTCTGTAGTTTGTGCTCCTGACAGCTTGTGTGTGTGTTTGAGGGCAAAGTTTGAATTAGACCCAGAGGTTAAATGTTTGTACTGCTGGGTGTGAATTTTTAAAATCACATGTGAAGATTTTGGAGAAAAAAAAAAAGAAGGTGAGTTGTTCCACAAACAAAAAAACAAATGCGAAATTCTTCAGGTCTGAGGATCAGCCGCAGGGAGTGGGTCAGCTGCAGGTCCATCGTCTCAGGTCATCTTCTCATGTCACTGAGCTTGTAATGTGGCTACTAAAAGTCAGTCACTGCACTGGCATGGTCGTAGTTTTATTGCACATTATATGTATTATGCAGTTTTAAAATGCCTATGATGTATAGTTTCTTAGTTAATAACATATAATCTGTTTAGTGTTTTGATCAGTTTGGATGGTCATCTTGAAAGATATTATTGAAATTAAAATCAGACGTTGGTGATTTTGAATGTGTGTGCAGCTCTGCCAACTATGTGTCTAATGTGATTCATCTGCATGGCTCATGGCTCATGGCTCATGGCTCATGGCTCATGGCTCATGGCTCATGGCTCATGGCTCATGGACGGCTTTCATGTGTTGTTTTGGACACTGATGTGTAATTATTGTGTGTGGATTTGGCGTCAGGTCAGCGATCCTCGGCGACCGGCCACGGGAGCACACGTCCCCTACGGCTCATTCAGATCAGCAGCCTTTCTCATCATTTGTGCGTCACACTATTCTGTCAGTCAGCATGGTGTATTTTCCTGATCACACACCCTTTTGTGAAGCTGGTTTCCCCTCTGTGTCGGCCACGAGAAGATGCTGGAACAGAATAGATACCTATAAAAACACCCTCCTGTAGCAAAGAGTCCAGGCAAAGACAAACTAGGAACGGGAACATTTTCTCTAAGTTGTAAGCTGTTTATTCTTCCTCTTTATATTTGGCATTAGAGGCGATGAAAGCTCAATAAAAATGTAAAAAAGATTAACTCAGAGAACGTTGGTGGAATCTCAGCCTGTCACCCACCACTGTAGTATTCTCTCTCTCTCTCTCTCTCTCTCTCTCTCTCTCTCTCTCTCTCTTTCTCTCTCTGATGCTGTACTTCTCTCTCTCTCCTCCTCTCTCTCTGTAGAAATGCAAACACTAACATCTGTATTTAAATGTAAATGAATACAAAATATATAATAATACAACATTTTTTAAAAAAAAAATCAGCTCTCATGTGATGAACAGTGGAAGCTCCATTCAAATGTCTTAAACGTTTCTATGGCTTTTTAATCAGCTGGGTAACATTTAGCAGACAGTGCTATCACACAGGACGGCTTTGAGTTAAGCTCTGTTGTCACTTGTTTAGTTTATTCAGCCTTCGAGTTTTGGACAGAGAGAGATAAAGAAAAGAGAGAGAGAGAGAATGTGACAGCGGTTAGTGACGGGTTCTGAGTCCACAGAGCTTTTCCCAGGGAGTCTTCTCCTGTTTTCATAGTGCGACTCGGCACTGTGAGCCATTCTGCAGGTAGCAGAGCCGGGCAGCCCGTAAGGATGATTGGCAGCTTTGATTTTCATCTGGAATCGTCTTGCTTACTTAACGGCATTAGGCAGCGTAAAAGAAAAACAGAAAGAAAGGAAGTATATAAGCCGTTGTGCAGCTGCCATAAAATGTTATGAAAAGTTGCAAAGTAGTTGAACAAATCAATACTAGTATCCAGCCAATAGCTCTGTTTCTGTCTTGTAGCAGCTCAAAATGTTGAGAGGTGTCACACTCAGAGGCTGCAATTTGGAAGTGACAGAAAAAACACAGTCAAATGTGAATACAACATGATTCTGATAAGAAAAAGCTGTTATTTCGATGTAACTCACGATTCATACGCATTATTAGGCACACCAAGGTAATCTACCATGTAGTTTATGCTCAAACGTTAAAACAGTGAGTTTAAATGCTTTGCAGAAATGGAGGTAAGGTAAAGGCGACGCAGGAGAGGAAAGTAAATCGTATAAAAACACAAAGATTCGACACAGACAGTCTCCTGTCATCGAACTGAGTGAAACTCTAGCTGTTGTTGGCCGCAACACCGAGACTGCTCAGTATTTAGTTACCCGTTTAGTTGCTTTGTTAGGATCTACACAGCTGGTCTGCACATTTTGAATTATATCTAGTGACCCACAGTTTTCTCCCCCATGGATCAAATTACACACTTGATGGGATCACCGTAACCCAAACGTTTGATACATTTTTCTAAAGGACAATATAATGAATATGCATTTGTACCTTTTGGAAAGTGGATTTCATAGTTTTCTTGCATAAAAAAATATTCTAATTAAGATGTGCTCATCATGCCATGAAATTCCGCGGCGCACTGCCAGGCTGCAAACTTTACAGTCTGGGGTTTGGCACCTTAGCCTGTCTTCTTGCTGAAGAGGAGGAATCAGCAGGAGGTTAGCCTGCTGTCAGACATGTCAGTGTGACGAAGCTGCTCTGCTACAGCAGGAGACGACTCGACTGAGGCCGTCCTGAGCAGAGAGCAGGCGAAGCAGAGGCCTGCTTATGTGCTCGTGCAGACACAATAGGGAGGCAGTGAGTGGGAGGAGGAGGCCATCACACTGAATGCAGCACATAGCAGGAGCGCAGGAGAAGGTCCGATTTGAAAGTAGAAATCTAATTATAAACAAAGTGACAGTAACCTCGCGCGAAACCTCGACACAGCCAGTGCACGGCCTGTTCCACCCAGCTCAGTGCACGGCCTGTTCCACCCAGCTCAGTGCACGGCCTGTTCCACCCAGCTCAGTGCACGGCCTAACTCACACTGGACCACAACAATGTGGGCACTTAATGTGATTTAGAAATGGACCTCCCAAATCTGTGCTAATGTAAGATAAACAGAGTCAGTGTTTACTCACTGCTCCTCTTCTCAGTACGTCCACATGCTCAGAGATTAGACGAGCCTCCTGAATCTGCCTCTAAACTGACAATGATGTCTGTACTTGAAGAAGAAGGCTGCAGACCAGCAGTCGTCTCATACAGCCAGTTGTTCCCTAACTTTTTTTTTTCATCAGATATTCCTCTCCAGACCTCTTAGATGAGCTCAAGTGCCACCCCCCCACCTCAACACCACTTCTCAAGCTCCAAATGTGATCATTTAGACATTTAGTCATAGTGATGCTGCACTCACAATCCTATTTGTATATATTATCATCCTACACATTTTTATCCAAATCCTAATTTCTATACATATATATACATATATACAACTGTAATCAGATGACCTCTAGATGCGTTGACACGTTGTAGCTGATAAGGAACCCAAACTTTCCAGAATAAAGACTCATGTGTGGTTATGTGTGAAACTCTAAGTGTAGCCATAGCTGCACAGACATTAGAAGCAGGAGAAGCATAAGCAGCAGATGTATTAATAGTTATAATGAAGAAATTATAATCTATATTTACAGTAATCATGCCACACCTGGTTCAGTCTGCAGGAGAGTAGGTGCAAACACACACCTCAGACAGACAGACACACACACACACACACACACACACACACACAGCTAATTATAAGCGCTCTAGTCACAGTGTGGAATATATCGCTGTGTTTGGATGCTGAGAAGAGCATAGCATTACCATACTTTACTCAGCTGCTATCTTTGAATTGTCAACAGCCTATCCATCACTAACTGGTCTTACCTATTCTCTCTCTCTCTCTCTCTCTCACACACACACACACACACACACACACACACACACACACACACAAAGACATGCAAGAATATGTGAAAATGTGACATTAATGGTCATAGTTCATGTATATATGTACATGTCTCTCTCTCACACACACACACACACACACACTCGGCCACACAACATGCTGCCAGTGTGTGGCTATTTCGTTTGATTCCTCCCTCATAAATAAGTTAGCTCTACACATTGTTATTATTATTATTATTATTATTATTATTATTATCATCATTAGCAGTAGTAGTAGTAGTAATAAGTAGTTCTAAGTATGAATAGTACCAACAATAGTGCAAACAGTTTTTTGGATGAATAAATAAATCTGCAGACAGCCGTGTTACTGCCACCGGTCACTTGTAGTAGTGGTTAGGGGTTAGTTGTTAGGTCAAGTTGTGATGAGCCTCTATGACAAAATGTGTTCCTCCTGTTCATTAACACAATATTTGTGACTATTAGTTTCTCAAATTTTCTGTTTCTATAAATAAATATTTTTTTAATCAAACATATACAGTGTTATATGTGATTTATCCTAAACACAATGTGCAAAAATTGTGAAAAAAATACTGAAAGATATAATTTTAAATAACAAAATATATTATACCATCTTCACCTTTCACCATTTATTGCTTTTCTCTTTTTTTCACCCGCATCTTTTTTTCCCATTTGTGTTACTGTGTGGCCACCGTGTCTCTGAACAACTGGAGGATCCAGGTAAAAGAGCTTTTACACTATTACATGGTTGGTTTGAACCCTCATTGGCCGCAGGTCAAAATCTACCTGCGTTCCCCTCCAGACATTATGTGCTAATCATTACTCCCTCCAGATCCACTCTTGCAGCTAAAAAGAAGATGAGTAGCAGTATGGAGAGCTGCTTTCTCAGTGGTGTCGTCAGCATCAGTTTCTCCACACATCTTCGCTGCATACACTGTGCTTCCTGACTGTAAATGTCACGGAGATTAATCAGAAATATGCTGGAATATGCTTTTTTTTTTTACTTTTTGCTGAGAGTAAGTGCACAACATGAAACTGTCCACTTTAAGTCCTCACATGGGCAAACACTTGATGCATGGTTGTTCAATTAGAAATCAGAGCTTTAGGGCCACACATGAGCTTCTCTGTTTGGGAGCAATGGATGCTAACACAGGAGAGAGAGGCACAGTAGGACAAAGTGAGAGCGAGACGAGCACGACGAAGAGGAAGACCATGGAGAGCCATAATCTGTGGTGAGATTCAGGCCACGCTGGCTGATTTAATTGCTGGGTGGAGAAGAAAACCAACACATGGGGATTTTTCCAATATTTATTCTGTGTGTAGAACATTTTGCACATCTGCCTTTGTGTGTGAAATGTGTACAGTAGTTTGAACCCAAAAGTCAAGCGAACATGTACAAAGATATCACACCAGTGAGTTTCATTAAATGAAATGTCATTATTTGTATTTGCTGAGCTGAACAAGGGTAGAAAATTGTGAAAATGGTAAAATCTAATAGAAAATAATTCAATACAAGCATATTTATCATGTTTAAGAAAAGAGATCAGCTACCTCAGTTGGCCGACATGACACACTCATTTTGCTGTCATCTCACCCAGAGCATCTTTTTGACACTTCAGTTGTTCAGCTCAGTGCTGCCGACTGTCCCACTGCAGCTTCTTTAAGAGCTCATATTTACTGCATTGTTTCTACATTTATTGAATTACTTATCTGTGTGTAACAATCCCTGTTAAATAAACCCATGAACGGGAAAATGGACTCACTACAGACAGCTAACCGTCCTCAAAAACAAGCAACCAACGCGGGGAAGGTTTTAGGTTTGTATTATATATGTCACTTCAACAGCCTGGTTCAATCTGCCTGCTGTCCAACATTGGACTGAATCCAAGATGCATTTGGAGTCGCAATAAATTGTGCGAGCGTGACATTTGTCTTGTTTGTGAGAATGCACAAATGGAAAACACAAATGAAAAAATACAACCACTTAAGTGCGGGCCATTCCGGCGAGAACAGGGAAGAGATTTTACTGTCCAGATGAGGAATGCCTCGCTAATATGACAGACGTATTACCAGTAACGATCCACGAGACAAATGATGCAGCAGCCGATTCAATTTAACATCTACATTAGCTGTGTGATGTGATTTAGGGGATGCATGCGCACTCATTTTCCACCACACACACACACACACACACACACACACACACACACACACACACACAGTCACCATCAACACAAATGCATGCACTTTTTACGCACTTATGCTGAGTAACACATGAATTTCCTGGGTTTTTTTCCCCCCTCCTCTCTTATATACACACAAATACACGTGTATACGTGCACACACACACACACACACACACACACACACACGCACTATGCGCACACACTCAGGCTGCCATGGCTCCCATGGAGCTGAGCGCACAGCGGTAGAGATAATGATAATAGATGGTGCCAATATCAGCTCCTCATTCAGCTCGCCTGCTGCCGGTGTACCTCACATTAAGCGGGCCAAAAACGTCGTAGTTCTTCTCAGACAAACAACATATCATTTTTCCCGTCCTCCACAGAAAGACGCTGAGAAGCATTAGAGGGATGAAAAGCTGTGGATACTTTGATTTAGTCCGGCCATGATACAGTTCACTTTAGTGTCCAACATGCAATTAAGTTCAAAGCGCTGAACGGGATAACACACTGTCAGACTGATTTGCAGAATGATTGCATTAATTAGCGCAAAAAAGATTTCATTTAAGAAAAACTTTCTGCAGACGCCCAGTCATCTCTCCAGAGTACACCTTAACTGACCCGATGAGGACGCTAAACCTTCAACTTCTACATTGCAAGTACAACTGATACGACATACATACAACCAGCTATACTTAAACCTGTCACTTTTCTTTCCATTTATTTATTTATTAAGGTTTTTTTTTTTTTGCTGCTCATCACAGACCTCACCAGGAACATCCTCTCAAGTGGGTTTCAACATGTAAAGAAATTAATTCACAGTCGTCAGCTTAGAAAATCTTACATCTTTCAGTCCTAGCAGTTGTTATTCATTTCAAAATCATATCTGTCTGTCAACAGCAATGACGACGGCGTTTCTTACTGAGCATTCACACATTCAGTTGGTTGTGATGTGACCTCTATTCATGGCTCGCCTCGTGAGGTCACTGACCGCAGTAATGTGAACTGTTAGCGCCCTTTCAGCTGCTGAGCTACGGTGTATTCTTAGAGGTAAATAAAGAACTAAAGTATGATTTGTGTTTTTGGTAAATCCAGTAGTTTGTCTTGTGAATGTAAGTGTTGTGTATCCACCGTAATACTGCAGGAATCATGCTGCAGGAAACAGCAGCGGGAGACATTTTACACGTAGTGCGAGGCGTGTATGAAATAAAAAAGGCATCTCTCTCTCTTAATCTATCTCATCTTTCTAACTGTCACCCCAACGACAGTTATGGAGAAGTAAGTCCTGCTTGGAGAGTTGTCAGTTTGAAGTTATAGCTTCTCTCTACGTTGCATCTAATGTGCATAGAGTTGCCGGTATTACACAATGTCACAGTGTAGCTCCCTCGCCAGCTTCCAGCCAAGCTACGTTTGAACTTCCTCACAACTGCTGCAAAAAGGCTGCAGGCAGCCACCAAGCTTGTGACCTCCCTCTGCTGTGGTCAACGATCTCAGGACATAATGACATGAGTAAAGAACACATGGCAATAGATACCAAACGCTTGACTTGAACAGTAATTAGTTTATTGCACTTCATTATTTCATTAATGTAGACAATAATCTCAGTATCTCATTATGCCTAATAATGAAGTATAATCTCTTTATTGGATACAAATAGGGAGTTTGTATGTGTTATGTGAAGACAGACATATAATAACCACTGATAATTGATATATTACTGTATTTATATCATAAGAGGTCAATAGATCAACAGTGCATTGTGTTTTTATCTACTTTTATATTCAGTATTACACAGTTTAGTAATCAGGGTTAAATTACCTCTCTGTCGATATGAGACATACTGATGACATAATGACAAACCCTAACATATTACACCACTAATAACTTATAGGTGGTAATTGGTGAATTATGGGCCCAACAATTATAGTTCAAATGTTTTTATTTTCACGTAATTTAGGTATTTGCTTGTTTAAGACAAATTTGATGCACATATTCCACTGTTGCTGCCATAAAATGGGCCTCCGATGGATACTTATATTAAATTATCCACTGTTTTTTTCATATGTACTAATATAATTTTTCACATTTTTGAGCTAAATGAAGTGGCCTAAGGATAACTGCATCGTAGGAAGGAGACATATTTATTGTTGTGCTGTTTTTAACACATAACAGACGGAAATATGGCAATGCATTTTTCGCCTCTGTGTTTTCTCATCAGCCCAGGCGTGAATTGGTCCTCCATCCACCCATCCTGTCAGTCTGACTCTGCTATTCTTAGTTGGTCCGTCTGCCACTGTTGTCCCCCTGGACGCCGTGCCTTCAGACAGACAGTTCCCATCTGAGAAGCCATTCTTACCTCCCATCCAGACAGGTTGTATTAAATTGGTCATGGTGGAATTGAGCCGCATTGTGTTTAATTAACACCGGACGTCACTCTATAAGAGCTGCTAGGAGACGTAAACATCTTGAGGTTCCCATTTGGCTCAGCGGAGTGATGTTGGATGACAAAGTGCAATATGGAAACTGTCTGAGGCGTTCAACATGTGAAAGACACCCTGAGGAGGGCAGGAAGACACTCAAGCTGCCACAATTAACACGAGACTGCGGGTCAGCCTCAACAAACTGTTGTTCTCTCCAAACCTGCAGAAACATTTCTTAACTTATACATACATGTCCAACATGGCTTAGACAACAAGCCATTTGTTTGTTAGCCTTCTTACTGGTCTACTATTGTTTTGAGTTGTATCTAATACAATTGAAAAGTTACGAGATAGATTTTAGCCCAGCTTTGATTTGGGAAAAAATACATTTTCTATTATTTCAGCATGCTCGTCTGTGTGAGTCCAGTGCTTTGTACAAAACTCTGAGATGACAAGGAGAAATTAAAGGAAAGGTTCATAATTATCGAGGAAAGAGGAAGCGATCCGAGTGATGATACGTATCTATGATCACAGAGACAGTAAAGGCACCTGGTCACACAGGGACAGTCGTGTGTTTGAAGACGAGTCTTGAAGATGTCGGTGGTGGGAGATCTGATTGGAAGGAGGAGGAGGTTCCCATAATTCTGTGGCAGCGATAGAGAAGGCCGTGTCCCCATAACACTTCTTGTGTGTTCACATGGATTCAGGCAGACGGTCCAATCCACCGAACAAACAAACAGTCAAACTGAATGGCAGGAAGGCAAAACGAAACACACACGACACCGTGTTGCTATGGTGATACCATTGTATTGTTTAATGATGCTGCTCATGTGGGGATTCTTGAATCCTTAATGTTGAATTCCTGAATCGTCGGGTCTCTCTTAATTAAAGAGTTTGGTCTGAAGCTGTTCTTTATGGAAAGTATCTTGAGATAACGCTGTTGTGAATTGACGCTATATAAATAAAGATTGATTGATTGAAAAAATTGAGTAAAATATATAAACACAATGCAGTGCATTGCCCTAATACAGTACAGCATTATTCAGTATATTGTGCATTACTGCATGTTTGAGCTACGCAACATCAGGTTGGAAATTCTGTTGCGGTGGACAGTTAAAAAGTTAAAATGTCTTAAATGTGTACGACAGCGCCGGCCAGTATTCTCTGCCAGCCTCACCTCATTTTACTGTCCTGCTTCCTTCCACTAAAAAGATATCCAGTCAATATGCCGTCTGCCTGAATCCTCGTGAAAGCAGCTTTACATTACTACATTTGTACAGACAGCCACTGTGGGGAGGATGGGATGGGAGCGATGTGATCTCTTTTTGTTGACTTTGGCAAAACTCTTTGTCCAGCTACATTCTGAACCAGCTGCAGACGGGATAACCAGGACTGAGTGATTCCAAAATATAGTGAGGTGCAAAAATCAAGACGGGGGGGGGGTTACCGACCATAGAATTAGGAAGGTAATGGCAACACAGATTGGTTTACCCAATAAGGATTAACTGTACTACTTTAAATTGTATCATTTAATCCCATTGCAGCAACACTTATCTTACATTTAACAGGATTCAGTTCCTTTAATATTAGTACTCTCCAAACCATGAACCTCACATCTGTGACCCCATCCTATACTTTTACACTTTTCCCCTTTAAATACAGCTGTGTTTTTTTTCTTTAAAAAACTACCTTTATTTTTGATTGAAATGGATCCCAAAAATTAAGGAATCATTTTTGTATGTACTACTTGCATACTCTCTGCCATGCTTCAAAAGCCAGCTCCTCTGACTTTCTACAGGGGCGACTGTGTGAAGAAGTGTGTGAAACACCGTAACCATTTTTATTCTTGATGTTTTTACTATGTTTAATTCATTTATGCCCCAATGGTTTTATAAGGCCAGTCAGAGGGTGATCATTTATTTTATGTGGGCAGCAGTGATTGAAGTATTTTTCTCTTTTTTAACTTAAAGTGTTTACTATTTAGATTATTTTAAATTTTTAAATGAAAAGACATTATTAACTAAATAAACTACAATCAAACCCCATTTTAGTTCAAATTGCTTGTTAGTTTGAGTGTGATGGAACTCAGTCATACAGTAATTATATGAGTAGAAGAAAGAAGAGAATTACTGAGTGCAAACAGTGACATTGACTATCAACACTGACTATTTCATTTAGTGCTGTGGATGTAGCGGCTGCTCCTCCCTGTCTTCCCTCAGGTCCTCATCGGGAAGGACAGGTTTCCTGGGCAAGATCAGAAGAGGCAGAGGAGAGCAGGTGGGACAGAGGGGAGGACATGAAACTGTACGTTTGTCACCTTCTCTGACCTTGGCTACTTAGTTAAAGGCAGAATATGACCAAAAAAAAAAAAAGAAGGCAGCATAAAAAAGAGGGAAAGAAACATGACAGAGTGGAGAGAGAGGGGAAGAGAAAGAAAGAGAATCTGTGAACAGATGTGGAAAAGGAGAAAGAGCAAAACAGACAGTGAAAAGGGGGAGAGTGACTTGACAAAGACTATCCCTGGGGTTGTCTTCTCTCTCTGTGTGTGTGTGTGTGTGTGTGTGTGTGTGTGTGTGTGTGTGTGTGTGTGTAATGAGCGTGGTGGGCTGGTGAGGCGATCATGTTGAATCCCTCAAACAGAGGAGAGACAATGTGGCTGCGAAGGGAGGAGAGAGAGAGAAGTCGTTATGGACACAATAACACATACATATGTAGGCAGGACCATGCACACACACACATGCACACACACACACACACACACACACATGCACACACACACACACACACACACACACACACACACACATACACACACACACTCATAGGGAATCAGTGAGCTGAAACTGTCACAGTGAGAGAAGGTTCCAGTGGGTGCCAAGTTGTGTCCCTGTGGATTAGAAAAATGCTGGTGGCATTTGATGCACACACACACACACACACACACACACACACACACAGCTAAAGGCTCAAACTATTGTCCATAGCAGGATTCAGAAACCCCCAGCTGCTACCTCTCTCCCCCGTTCAGTCTGCTTTCTAATTAGTTTGAAGCTTTTGCTATCGTCTTAGCATGTACGGCAGCTTTGTCTTTTTAAAATTATGTTTCCTGTGTTATGACATTTCTCATAAAATAAGAACATTACTCCTGGTCACATTACTCATATTCTTTTTGTTTAATATACTGCCCTACTCCTTTATTTAAGTAAACATTAAAAACAGATTTCCACAGCCCAACTGGGATAATAATTCAGGCCAAGAATCTAATGTCAGTTCAAGCCGACACATTCACGTATTTTCATGATGCATTACTACATGTAACAAAAAAAATGAATAAATAAAAAAAAACAGACAAAAGCCAGACAAACATGCATTTCAAAGACCTTCAATAAATATTTCTAAATATAATTCTTGTGCTCCTCTGGAGATATTGTTGTGCACATGGTGCTCAGAGCTCTGACTGGACCTCTGTCGTTCACTATGAAGCTCTGACATACCACCACCTCACAGAAAGTTCCATTTCTTTATTTTACAATCCTATTTCCGAGCAGTCTGCACACGACTGATGCGTACGTGTGACCAGCTGCGTGATCACCGACAGATCGTACCATCCAGTTAAAAGCAGATGAGGATCAGTTGGTCTGCAGCCCTGATTGACTGTATCTGCCCCACATTGCTTTTGCTTCGATGTACCCATTTTATTTTATCTTTTTAACCCTGACCTGACACTGCGGGCCAATCAGCTGTCCAGGCCACCTGGAATTCTCTCAGTGCCCCGGATAGCCAGTCTAATTTAATGTTTAATGCAGCCAATCCTATCTGACATTGGGGGTACACCCTGGACTGGTGGTTTTGGAGGGTTTGGGTTAAAATAAGAATGTTACTCACGTAGCTTAAGTTTTACTTTCAGTTTCACTTTCTCCAGGGTTTTAGTGCCTTCCAACCAGCCCTCCAACTGAGAACACGAGACATTCAAGTTAGGGAAAGACAATGTTTTTGTTTTATTTTTATTTGTTTGTGGACGATGCTGTTGTCATGACCCTCCACTTCATCCTCCAGTGCCTGGACTCCCAGGAAATCTATGCTGGATCCTGACTGTGAACTTTAGCTCCACCTTCAACAGCTCTGCTACAGAACAAGCTCTCCCAGCTGACTGTACCAGACTCCTCCTGTAGGTGGATCACAGACTTCCATCTGACAGGAGGCAGTATGTGAACCTGAGGGAACGTCTCGTCTTGTTTATCCAGGACCATCAGCATCAGCATCAAGGCTACGGTCCTCCTCCTGTCCTCTCCTCCTTGAACACAAGCAGCCTCCTGCAGTCATCGGTCCTGCTACACTGTGGAGTCCTTCCGCATCCTTCAGGATCTCAAGTGGTAGCTGGACATCCGCTCCCTGACCAAGAAAGCACAGTAGAGGATGTCGTTCCTGCAGCAGCTGAAAAAAATTAAACTTGCCAAAGTCGACTTCCATCAGCCTCACCTCCTCCCTCGCCATCTACGATGCTGCTGCCACTGCTTAGGACAAGGGCAGATTTGTAGCGTATCATTAGATCTGCTGAGAATTGGCTGCGATCTACCAGGAGATGTACATCTCTTGAGGTGAGCACGAAAGATTGTGGTTGACCCGTCCCTTGGACATAAACTGTTTGAAGCACTCCCCTCTGACGAGAGGCTGCGGTCCATCATGACCAAAACCTCACGCCACAAGAGCAGTGTCTTCCCATCTGCAGCTGGCCCCAACAACAAGACCTTTGACCCCACTGTCTCTGCTCCTACCTGTCCAAACCACATATTACATGACTGGGATGTAAATTCTTATTTCATTTCAATTTTATTTGCATATGTTCGAGGTTTCTTCCTGTTAAAAGGGAGTTTTTCCTGCCACTGTTGCCCAATATAATATCTGATGCTGCTCATGTGGGTTCTCTGTTAATTAAAGAGTTTGGTCTAGACCTTGTCATGTCTCATCGTATCTGTTAAGTTGTCGGTGTTCACTTGTGTCTAGTCTTGTCTCTCACTTCCTGTTTTATTTTGAAACCCTAAACTCTCCTCTCGTTGACTTCCTGCCCTTGTGTGTCTTCCCGCCAGTGTGATTGTCTGCCCCGCCCTGATTGTCTCCACCTGTTCCCCATTACCTGGTGTATATATTGTCTGTCTCCCTTTGTCTTGTGCCGGATTGTCTTGTCTCGTCCAAGCGTCAATGGTCCATAGTCTTTAGAACCAAGCCATGTTTGTAGTAAGTATCTTGTCCTGTAAGTTTCTTGTCTGTGAGCTCTCACTTGGTGCCTTTGGGTCCACCCTGTCTCTGAGCCCCGTGCTTAACAGTCCTGCTCTTTATGGAAAGCTGTGATGAATTGGTGCTATATAAATAAAGATTGATTGATTGATTGACATTTTCACATTTCACATTTGCACATCCCATCCTTTTAATTTTATTTCATATTTAATAATAATTTATAAAAATCAATCGTCATCATTATTATCTTTATCAGTATTATTATTAGTAGTATTAGTAGTAGTAGTGGTAAAAGTATTTCTGGACTGAAGGGAATAAAATCAGACAGTCGGAGGATCTGAGGTCGCTCTCGGTCTCATAGGGGAGCAGCAATTCAGCAATGTATCTGGGGGCTGCACCATGTAGTGTTGTAAAGGTAATAAGTGAAATCTTAAGTAGTGCATAGAGACTAAAACAGGGCTTATATGATCTTGTAATAATAGTAATTGTTAAAAACCAAGAAACTGCGTTTTGTACCAGGCTTAACCCTGAACATAGTGTGTTACAATGATCTAGCTGAGAAGAAATAAAAGCGTGAATGGCCGTCTAGAGAGCAGGTCTCTGAGAGAGAACACTTTCTGAGATGCTCCTCAATTGATAAATATAAGTTTGCAATTTGTTTATCAAAGGTCACTTTCAAATATCCCTAGGTTTGACATTTGTGTACAGGGAACCAAGACGTTTTTGCCAAATATGGATGGGCTTTGTAGGGTGTTTTCATTTAAGTGGAGAAAGTATTGGTGCATCCAGCACTTTATTTCTTACAGACGGGATAATAGCTGATGTGTTCTTCAGTGGTGTTTTATAGTGTATCCATGTTTCCATGATACCAAACCATTTTCAAGGCAATCCCACAGAATAAAATGATCAGCTGTATCAAATGCTGAGCTGAGATTGAGAATTATAATCAAATGATATCCACAATCAGCTGTAGGTAACTTTGATGAGAGCAGTTTCAGTTTTTATTTATTTATTTATTTATCATTTTTCTCAAATAGGTGCACCAGTGAGTGCTTAAGGCAGGAGGAGCCAGCACAGCCAGTGGACAGAGGGCTATTCACAATAGATACAGCAATGGAACCAGCTCTGCTAAAACACATCTAAAGGACTCACTGAGGGCTTTATTATGAAATCTAGTTGGGAAAAACTGTTTCTGATTCTGAATTCCTGATCGTGATCTATTAGGCTTGTGATAGACCTGTCTAGAGCGTACAAAGTGTGGGCTGGAAGCAGGATGGATGGATCAGTAAAACAGCTTTCTTTCCTACGTATCCACTTCACAACACAATATGTGTTAGTGATGACACCTTGCGGGTTTTCTGAATAATTAAGTCAGATTTTCATCAGTTGCCTCTTGCCACTAAGTCGTCTAACTTCAATAAAATTAGACAAACCCTCGACTCTAAACTATTCAGATCCCACTCTGTTTACTGGATGAGAGGCGAAGTTATTCCAAGTGAGCTTACTTCCATATAAATGTCATATTGGTCATGAGGTGGGAAGAGGGACGAAGACCAAGCAGGGATGCAAGAAAGAAGAAAGGACAACTTCCAAGAATATGTGGGGTTTGTTTTCCCAGAGGTGATGAAACACTCAGCAGGAAGCAGAGTGGAAAAATGAAAAATAAGCACTTTGCAATTTTTCATGCAGCCGAGGAACTTCAACCCTCCTGCTTTTAGACAATTATAGTGTGTGTTGCTGTTGCAGGGAATACATATGCAGCCGCACACACACACACACACACACACACACACACACACACACACACACACACACACACACACACACTTACTCAGGTCGAGATTTGAGAAGGAATCATGTCTTTGCTGAAGTGTTCACGTACGCAGCCTCCTTTCAAACACACACACGGGTGGATTGTAAAATGTCTTTTTTCCTCCTGCTCCACTGACAGCTTGTCAGCCAGGGTTCAGTGGTCATGGAAATTAAAGATGTGTGTGAGTGTGTGTGGAGTAATACTGCTGATCAGTCTATCTAGTGATATGCTCCAATAACGACACATTTCCTTCCTGTATCGCTCTTGAGAACGAGCCTGGCTGTTTGTTTCTCACTGTATGCACGAGTGTGTGTGTGTGTGTGTGTGTGTTTGCATACATTGTGAGTTACTGTAAAAGGTCATCCAGTGACAATATATGTTGCTTTCACCAGGTCAATGTGAAGGCCAGTAAAAGCTAGTCAGGAGGGTTTATTTTTAGACTGTATAAGATTAAAAAAAAAGAATATGTATATGTATTATTAGACAGGACACTAAGGAGTCACAGGCTGAAGACAGAATTCACATTCTCATTTGAGTTTTTGTGATTTTCATTAGTGCTGTTGGAAGTTTTAATTTAATCTGGATACATTCTATACATGTTGTATACCTTTAACATCTCTCATTTAGATTCATGTATAATTATAAAGATTAGATTTGCACACATATATATATATATATATATCTGTGTGTGTGTGTATATATATATATACATACATATGCCTACATCATGGTTCTGCCTTCTTCTGCCCGCTCGACACATTAATATTTATCAACAGAAACGAGGCCTATAAAATCCACGCATTAATATTTATCAACAGAAACAAGCTAAAAGCAACGTTTTCTTCTGTGTAACCGATATTGAAATTACACAGCTTTTATTACCTCTGCTGCAGTGCTCGCCGGTGGAAGTTCTGTGCTGTTTAACATGTAATATTCACACTTCACATCCCAGCTAACAATCAGCATTACAATATGTTTGAAATGTGGAAAAGCTTCTCATTAATGCAGGTGTACACTCACCATACAAAAGCCACAACAACTAAAACACATGAAGATCAGGAACAGTGAGTTGTAGTTTATTGATCCCACGTTAAAAGGTGACATAAGGAGGCACGAGGACAAATACGTGGTAAAGATGAATAATCCTAAAACCTGCAAGATTATGTAAATTGTCACTACTAATACTAATTACTAATAAAATGAAAATAGAGGTGTTATATCCATGACAATATAGTAAAATAAAATCAAATAAACAAAAATAAGATAAGGAGAAGTTAGGGAAAAAATGTGTAATTTAAGACAAAAGCTGCACTCAACAACTATCTGCTTACCTGCTCTTTCTTGTTTTAGTTAATGTAATTGTATTCTTAACCTTTTGTAAAGTGTCTTTGAGTTTCAAGAAAAGCGCTCCATGAATAAAACACATTATCATTGTTATCATTAATTGCACCTCAGATGGAGAAAAGTAAGGTTAAATGCAAAATAACAATTTCTCTTTTGTCTAATGTCTGAAAATTGTCGTCTCCACATTTACACATTTACAACAGTGTGCCTAGAATAAAAAAAACATTTATCAATGCATTAGATATTTTTACCCATCTTTAGCAATCGGTGGAATGGCACGGAAACGTTCTTCCATGGCATTATAGACTAGTGAAAATAAGAAAAAGAGTAAAACAAAAATATGCCACTGAAATAAAACAAGAAAATAAAACGAATGCATGTAGATCAAAACTTGAATGACTACATTTTGTCACTAGTCTAACATGTTGGTTTTATTATCACTCCAGTGCTTAGGACATGCACAGAAAGCACTGTTGCTAGAACACAAAGTGGGCACATGTATGTGAATGTGTGAATGCTGCTGCACATGATGCACATTATAAACATGTATATACGATACATACATATACACACATGTATATAACATACATGTTAATATACAACACACTTTAGTAATTATAATTACTGAATCTATCTGTATCAACTCAAATTAATTTCTTAAGAGTTGCAGAAACTGTCCAGAGCACCAAAATGCTTAATGTCAGTGTGTGAGTGTGTGAGTCTTACCTGCTCTCAAAAATCTTTTCTGTCTTTATTTCTTAGATGTACGTAAAGTAGTGAAACCCGATGAAGACAAAGTGGACGTAGAAGAGTGTGTGTGCATGTACGGGTGCGGTTTTGGCAACAGATTCCAGCTTTGTGCAGAGTTAAGCCGGCCCAGGACTCCAGTCTCAGCGTGCCGTGTTTTAGTCTGACTCGTCCGTCCACAGCCGACACTGTGCTCCAGCTTTTATGAGTGGAATTGTTAATGTGCAGGCAGACATACAAACAGGGCTACATATATCAATATGTGACATCAATATTCTTCTTTAAAAAGGGAGCTGAGGTGCAGTCAGTGTGGTTCACCTCTTATATGATGGATATAATGCCGTTTGATCACATATTTATTGTAGAGGTGGTCGATTCTGTGCTGGCTGCCGGTGGGAAGCCTTTAACCTGAGTTGACTCTAATACAACATGTTTGTAATACGAGCAAGCGTGAACACGGAGAACTGTATATTGTATACAGTATAATGTTGGTGTCCCCTAGTGGCTGTGAGATTACTTTTGAACGACCCATTACTCAGAACACTTTATGGTTAGATCAGTAAACTACAGTATGAGCTGGAAAGGTTCAGCTGTTCTGAGTAAATCCGGTTAATGCGAACATTTTAACATTCATTCCCGCAGTACATTTGGATTTTTTTACCACATGTGTGCTGAGGACTTCCCACCAGAGAGCACACACACAGCTTTAATTTGGGCAAACGAGGACTGATTAGTGGGAGTGGGAGGGACTGGCCAGTTTCAGCCTTGTGATTTAAAGCCCCTCTTGGACTGACCTAATGTTCTAGACAAATGAGGCCAATCTAATATTATTATTACATGAACATTAATAGTATTTGACCTAACTTGGTAGAAACAAATTACAGAAGTGGTTTGTGAGCAGCAATGTGTGTTCCTAAGTCTAATTTCTCTGGATTTCTGTGCCTTTGTGATCCTCATAAACACTGGCTCAGCAGTATCAGTGATCCATACTGTAGCTGTAACTTGCCGGTATTAGGGGTTTCAAGAAGAAAATTCTGTCTGACACCAGGGAAAGGTGAGGATCCTTTACCTTTTATTTAAAACTTATTAGAATATAGCCTAAAACATGTAAATACATTCTCCAAAGCTGTGCTACTACATTGTGAATTTTTAACTGTCACAAAGAAAAATCACAATAGTTCACCAGTCCTTCCTTCCTTATGTAGACTGGCTTCTGGCTCCTTTAAGAAGTGATTTAGAAAAGTTTAAAAGCTCCAAAGGGCCTTGTACCTGGTGATGATGATGGTGAAATGGAAGCGCTTGTCGTAGCAAAGGAAAATATGTTAAGAATTCATCTTTTGTTTGCACCATGTTGCTTCTCTCTCTGTCTGTTTTTTTGCTTTTTTAGAAATGTCCTAAATGTTACGGCCCGCGGTGGGTGACAGTGAATATCATTCTGCTTTCCCTCAGCTTACGTCGCCTCCTCAGGGCTCTCTCCATTCTTCTCTGCCACAAATGTTTCCTCTACATGACCGTCATCCCAGACCTCTTTGTCTGAGTCTCCCTCAGCAGTCTGGGTAGGAAACTCCTCCGGTTGTTGTGCGCTGAGGTCCAAAGAGAATCCACAAAGAGTTTCTTCCCAAATCTGCTCCGTTTATTGAATGTGCAACACGCAAAAAAATATTCTTTGCCTTACCTTCTCTTCTCCGCTAAAATGTGCGTGCACTGATTTCAGCCATTTTGTAAAGGCACAAAAAGAGGCTGCCATGGTTACACCGCAACTAATGGGAAACTGGGTGTAATGTAATGTAATGTAAATGTAACTGGAAAACCGTGGATGTCCTTTCAGCTTTCAACAAAGTAACATGCGCTGCCTTTGAGCCACAGACCAGTAGAGTGGACTGAACTTCTGAATCAATTTGTCACTTTTTTAGCTTCCATAGAGCGTGTTATTACACGTGTGTCTTTTCCACACTTGTTATTGCTTTAGTGACATTTAACTGTGTATAATTTCCTCCCCATTCTTCCTGTTTTCTTTATAGTTTTACTGTTGCTTTTAAGATGCTGGCACTTTGAGAATAATGTGCATTGACTCTGACAGAAAAATAACGTTCATTATTTAATTAAAAAATGCGTTGTTGGGGCCTTCCATCCAAACAAAGCTGCTGGCTTATTTCATACTTGTTTTCAAAAATGTCCTAGAGTGGACAGATGTGCTTTGTATTGTGGTTGGTTATCTGACAGTAAAGTCATGGAAAAAAACAAGAACTGCAAAAAGTTCCCCTTCTAGTTTGCTTTGGTTTTCCAACAGAGTTCCCAGAGGTTCACTCTGCAGTCCAACTCATCCCAAAAGATCTCATCTGGGTTCCTGTCAGGTGATTGTGGAGGCCAGGTCAGCTGACGCAGCACTCCATCACTCTCCTTCTTGGTCAAACAGCCCTTACACAGCCTGTAGGACCATCAGGTGTGAGCCCACCAAGACTACTATTACTTACTTGTTCATTCGTGACTATTTTCTAATAATAATAATGATGAACTTTATGTTGGCGTAGGTCTTTCCAGGGAGCAGGAGGAGTTCAGAATGGAGGTCTAACAGCTGTGGCTCATTAGAGTAACCAGACTCTGTCCTGCTGCTAACCAGAGGCCCGTTTCATGAAAGCGATTTGTAAGCACAACTCGGATACAGATCACAAATGGTGGCAGCATCGTGTTTCACAAATTATTCTTACTTGGAAATGTCTCATAACTTTGGATGTAGATAAGTGAAACAAGGAGTGAGAGGAAATAATCTCATGTGGGAAATAACCCAAGCTACTGTGTTTCATTGTTTCCCTAGCAAAAGGACAGATTTAGCCATTTTCTTTTTCCAGGTATTTAGATGTGGATGAAGATTTAAACGGTCACCTATAGACACTGTAAATAACGTTGCTTCATATTGCACCATTTGGACTTCTTTAAATCCCTATCAGATGAAGCTGTGGTGATATTGGTTTTCTCCCATTTGTTCCAAATAAAGCTTAGGTTTCCTGAAGTAAAACGCATCCTGACTGATGACCTACCTCCCTGTGATCTCACTCATCGTTCTCCTCCACACACTGTCCCTCATATCCCTCATACACAATTTCCTCTCTCATTTGCTCTTTATCCTGCTGATTCTCTCTAAAATAAAGCAATGAAATGCATCCATCACTCAGTTGATAATGAAAGACGACGGAGACACTGCTTCCAGGATTTTATTTTGTACATTTCATCACAAAATGACTCTGAACTGTCATAAAGTGAAATTCTCTGATGGAAGTGTTTGTGCGTGACATCGCTGTATCTGTGTGTGTGTGTGTGTGTGTGTGTGTGTGTGACATTGCTGTATCTGTGTGTGTGTGTGTGTGTGTGTGTGACAGTGTATGGCTTCCGGCCTCAGTCATCATGAATCATTGGTTTAAATGATCCTAGCATGCTAATTCCCGCTGATTCCTTTCCATGCTGTTATTATAAAAGTCAGCACAACAGTCATTAACAGCAGAAAACAGCTTAAAACTTTACCCATCTGACTCCTGAATGAACCCAGCGCAGCACGCCATGAAACATGACCCTGTGTGAGTGTGTTTGTATCACTGTGTGTGTGTGTGTGTGTGTGTGTGTGAGAGAGAGAGAGAGAGAGAGAAAGAGAGAGAGAGAGAGAGAGTGCGTGTGAGCTTCCTAATCCAGGATTTATTGGCCATTAGTACAGCCTGAAAGTCATTACAGTTCATTTTGCTGCCGGCTTGACGTTTTATTAGGACAAATACAGGCTTTTTGGATACGTGCGTGTGTGCATTTGTGTGTATATAAGCGTGTGTGCATGGTTAAGTGTTTATGAGTATGTTTGCATGTGAGTGTATGTGAGTGACATTTTATCAGGACAAATTTCCCCATAGGGATCCAGGCCAGGGTTTCTGAGAGCAGGCAAAAGACTAAAAAGCCTCAAGAAATGGATGGATAGATAATAGAGGGATTGACAGATGGATAGAGAGAGAGAAGAAGGATTGACATGTGGCGCAGTGGATGAATGATGTAAAAGACAGATGGATGAACACATGCAAAGATCAATGATTAGAAGGGATGGACAGATGGACATCATGGTTAATGGGCAAATGATTGTGAGAAAGAGCACGAAAAGACACATGGAAAAAACTGCAAGGGAGTAAAGAAGTATCAAATGGGAGTATTGGATAGATTGAGGGCAGAATGCAATGATGGATAAGGTTCAACTCATCCTTCCTGGAAAGAAGAGTGCAACAGCGCTGCAGAGGAAAATAACAGTGTGTGAAGACACACACTCCAGTGTCTTCTGGAAGCTTTAAGGATGACGGGGACAATGGACGCTGCTTTAAAAACAGACCTAAACCATATAGTAACATCCATCCATCCATTGTCGATACTGCTTATCCTTAAGGAAGCCAATCCCAGCTGGCATTGGGCGAGAGGCGGGGTCACCCTGGACTGGTCACCAGTCAATCACAGGGCAGACACGTAGAGACAGATGACCACTCACACCTACGGGCAGTTTAGTGTCGCCACTTAAGTCTTTGGACTGTGGGAGGAAGCCGGAGTTCATCCAGTAATATATATCTAAAAGCTGCATTATGTATCTGCTTATCTATTTTGGTCACCTGGGGGCAGAGGAACTCCACAACAAGCTGATTTGGCTAATGTGCTAGCAAACAGATGGCTGTTACACGTCCTGCACATGCAGTAACACTGGCAGTCCCATGATGAGTATTTATGGGTACATTTTTAAAACGTGAATGTTTCTTTGTCTGTTTGTTGTTTACACTGGTTAAAGTGCAGTGAGACGGAACAATACAGTAACTGTCTATTGTGTAAAACTCAACCAAGGAGCTAACAGAGGCCAAAAAGCACCGCAGGGATAACAAACACTTTCAAATCATCGATAGTAATTTGATCCTAAACTCTCCTCTCGTTGACTTCCTGCCCTTGTGTGTTTCTCACCTTTGTGATTGTCTGCCCCGCCCTGATTGTCTCCACCTGTTCCCCATTACCTTGTGTATAAATTGTCTGCGTCTCCCTGTGTCCCCTGCCAGATTGTCTTGTCCTGTCGAGCGTTCATGTTGCCCCCCGTATCTTGCCAAGCTATTGGAAACCACTGTATCAAGTTCTTGAAAAGTACTTTTTGCCATTGTCCTAATCTGTAAATTTTGTTCGCCATTGTTCTAGTCTGTAAGTATTGTTTGCCTGCCTGCCGTATTGAAGCGTTCATCTGTCTGAGAGTTTGTGGTGTCTTGCTTTTGGGTCCTACCTGGTCCAGGCCATAGCCCTGATATGTTGCCCATAAAGTTGGAATAATTGTTCAATACCCCCAATTTTGTTAAAGCCTGAATCCACAGTCTGCAAAGGTTAATTGTGGTTTAAGTTTCACTGTGATATGTTTGGAAGAGTTTGATCAATAAAGTTGAGAAGATATACACTTTATTTATCAAGAATAAATCACATTGTCACAATCATTTCATGAGAAGAGGTAAAAAAAAAACATTTTATTCCAACTTTTATTCCATCATTTTCTACTATGTGCAAACGATGGTCAGAAACCCAACCCTACCCTGCCTGGAACGGAGTCTTGTGTCTGGCTTTACTTTACTTTTTTTTAAATGAAACTACAGTACTGCAGTATCACTAAAATTCAATCATATTCAGTTCAGTGATACTGTATTGACACATGACCATTTGACAAAAATATTATTCTCGTCACAGTGGAGAAGCTTCCCCAAAACCATCATCGTTTCCTACAAACAAACAGAGCAGTATTGATTCAATTTACAATAAGCATGGAATCAATCAAACTGCATCACATCCATCATGGCAGACTGGAGACCCTCAAATTCTGAACGACAATACCGTAATGTCAGAAACACATGCTCAGTGTGTGTGAGTGTGTGTGTGTGTGTGTGTGTGTGTGTGTGAGTTGCTACACAATGCTCTTGGTCGGACATTGCAGTGTACACTGTATTGTAGGAAACAGACACACGCGCACATACGCTTTAATAGGATTCACCAATCATCACAGACCTTCAAGCAGGGAAGAGGATGTATGAGTGTGAGCAGGAAGCGACTGGAGAAAATACAATAGATCAACATCATAATGATGTATATCAGCCTGAAAGGAGAAGAAACAGCACAGTCACTGTAGCAAACTCCACTATGTTCAGCACGCACGCCGCAAAGAGCGTCGCGTCACCAAACCCCACATCTAGAAGTACCGACGCCGAAGCAAATGCTCCGAGTAATTATTAGCAGACAGCTGCTGTAAACAACTGCAGTGGATGCACTTGTTTCTTCTTCAGAGCCAGAGGGCCTAATTGGCTGCAAGCCCTAATTGGTCCTAAGTAATTGTCCTAACAAATAAATAAATTGTCCTCTAATTAGCAGCAGCCATTCTGACTTTCTTGGAATTCAGTGATATCCTCTTTTGTCGTAACCAATATTGAAAACAAATGAGCTCTCTGAACTCATTTCGACGGTGGTCACGCTGTCAGGCGTTGTGCAAGAATGGTTTGTGTCCCTTTTCACTTCCACTGAATATAAACTTAAATGTGGGCAGATAGACGATGTCCCCCCCCGCCCCTTATCTTTTCTGTAAATTTCCCCGTCATGGCACTAATAAAGGAATGTCTTATCTTATCTTTTCAGGAACAGTTTTACAGTCTGCAGAAGACTAACAGCATATGAGAGAACTAATCTTTATTATTCTCACTTGTATGAATAAACTGATATTGTTACTGGAATATTTAATGTGTGACCGTCTCCTGTCCTCTGTGTTATGATGACTAAACAGAGGGTGTTAAGTCAGTCGGTGTCTTTACAGTCTTGTACAACTGTGATTTTGACTGACTTTGTGTGTTGTCAGATCTCGGGGTAGAAGGAACGATGGTCAAGATGGCTGCTTCAGGCTTTAAATGCGCTGTATCTCAGCAGAGCGTCTCACCGTCCCTGCGGAGATGCTCTTGAATAAGGCAACAAAACACCAAGGTGCTCAACAATACTGCCACGTAGAAAAGTCCAAATCTGCCTAAGGATATGCACTGTGATCTGGGGCCTGTACGAGTCTGCTGTTATCTGAAGGACATGAGAGAAAAGGAGAAAGCTGCCGTAGACCACGCTAAACCGTGTGTCAATGTGGTATCATTAAAAAAGTTGCAGGTACATGTTCCTGGACAGACATGACAGTAGAGGGGAGGAAGGTAACCATCCTGTGTTTAAGAGGCTGGCTGGCTAGAGAGGAAAAAAGATGCTAAACTTATTTAACAGTGCTGATATTCAAATGAAATGAGTTCTGATGTCATTTATTTAAAAACAGTACTTACAAAAAAATAGGTTAAAGGTTAGTACTTGTTATCAATAAGGTGTATATTATTAAAAAGTACACTGCCTTCAAGGACAAAGCATTGAGAGGGAGCGTGAAAGGAACCTATTATATTTAAATCTAAACCACACACCTCCAAATGCTGCTTGAAGCTTTGTCCGAGTTCATTTCATTTATAGATAGAGGGGATCCATGAGATCAGCACCTGTACTGTCAGTATGGGAAACAGCATCCACTATCACAGAAACAGGGAGGATCAGACACCTTGTTTTTAACCTTCTAAACGTGGCTCATTAAGCAGTTAAGCGACTATATTTATTTACATTCCTTTAAATAAAAAAAAAAACAACCTAAATTCAGTTTTGCCAAGGAGGTGACAGATTTTCAGCATAACACAGTGTTGCAGGCGGATGTGATCAGAATCTCTGTCGGAGCAGGTGGGAGAGAGATAGGCACATCTGTGGGAGCGGATGGGGGGTGGGGGGTGGTCGGACATCCGTCAGGAGCTGCAGGTGAGGGGTTGAAGAAGCCGTTCTACACACAGGTCTCGGTTTGACCTCACACGTGTTAGCAGCATGTCTGTTCCTGCTCAGTCTGCCGCCCTCGGCCCAAAACACTCACCGGTGCTCCAAACATCCCACACAGCCACTGTGCACTAAACACTTCTCTATTAATGAATTCACTCACATATTAAGATTCAAGATTTAAGATGTTCATTATCACTCTGGTGGTACCAGTAATACCTGTGTGAAATCCTTTGGCTGGGAGCTCCGTTACAGAAAGATCTATGTAAAGAAAAATGTATATAAAAAGATAAAATCAAGATAGATAATATATTACAGATATATATTATTGACAAACACACAATAAATCTCACACACACACACAAATATTTTAACCCTTTCATGCATGAATTATGATAACCTCAGTCAGTGTTTTTATTCAATTCAGTGGACATGTGATTAATCATCATTTCCTCCCAATATAAAAGCAATACAACTGCATGACTCCTTAGATGTTACTTGATGTCACCATATTTTTCTTACCTGCAAGGGTTTCTTTTAAAGAAGGTTTGAACAGAAAAAAATTAGCAACTTGGTGTTTCTGGCTGTCTGTTGACCATCTTGGTTTCACTCTTCTTTTTTTTTTTACAATGGCAATGTCTTCTCACTGGGCAGCAGTCAGTGTCTGAGATGATGCAATAGGATCCACTGTAGTGGCTGATGTGCAACTATGCCATCAAAACTCATGCATATACAAGAAAACAGCTTTTGAATAGCTGCACACTGTAGTGAGCTCTATGCATGAAAGGGTTAATGGGTCAGATACTATATTTTCACTCCTCATCCTCTTTTTTTCTACATTGCACCCCTGAGGGTTTTCAAATTGATGAAGCAAATGCCTCCACGCCACTCTAGTTTCTTGGAACGTGTACTCACATCACACGACCATCTTGGTCTGTCGGTGCTGAACTGCACTTGACCTTCCTGCAGCCCCGTCTCCCACAGTGCACCTCTGTCAGGCCAGCTGCTCTGTCTCTAGCTGGACACTGTGGCAGTCTGAGGAAAGCTGTTTTAGCTGTGAACTGTTGTGTCTCTGTTGGTTTTTCCCTATGAAATGGCCACCTTGGTGACGCTTTGATATTTGAATTTAGGTGTGAGGCAGATAAATAATTGAAGCATCTTTTTGTCCTCCATGCTCTCCTCCTGACTGGTGGCGCCTGCATCGTTCCCCCGCATTTACAAACTGGAGGCAGAGAGGAGTAATTTCCTCACCCTGTTGAAAGCATTCAGGGCTGTCAGCTGCTTTGAGTTTTCCATTTGTCAGTCTCAGCTCATGCTGAGAGAAAACATGCTCCATAGCAGCGCTTAGAACCAGTTCATTTTTTACAAAAATGTTAACATTGTAAATGAGTGTTCGGCAACGTGCACTTTGTTCGCAATGTCAAGCGCACTGCAGCTGGATAGGCAGCATCAGCATACTGTGCAAGGAGAAGCCGTGTGTAATGGAAGCACAAATGCAAAGTCAAAGTCGGTGGAAAGACACGATCAGAGGTCAACAAGCACAGGCTGACTGCAGGCAGGTGGGGTGGAGGCACAGCGCGTCGACTTCAGGTGAAAATACTGTTGATGTCGTGGCTAAACAATTACCCCTGACTGCCACAAGTGGGGACAACTGCACCTGATCACAGTAGGTCCCCTACAGGTGCTTGTTTTAATCACTGACAGGCTCAGATTGTTCTTCTAAGCGTCTGACAGCATTATGGAAAGGATCCCTCCAGAGACAGACGTTATATCGCTCTCTGCACACACACCAAAACATTCATTTTACCTCACAGAAGACAGGAGTTGCTGATGTACCGCCGCCACGATCGTGACACGAGGACAGACTCGATGGGAGAGGATTCCAGATCAAATGTCGCCCTCATTTCTCATCGTGGCAATAAAAACATCAAAAATCAAAAACAGTAAAATATTAAAACAGAAAGGGGTTAAAGGGGACCTGGTTATTGTTAACTTGCCTCATCACGTTCACAACATTAAGGTATTCATTTTGTTTGTATATAGTTTATTTTAGAAGTTTGATTTCCCGACAAAACAGAAGCACAAGAGTGAAAGTGTTGATCCCATTTGTCGCTACTTCAATGGCTGAACAGCTCGAATTAAGTTAAGTTTGAATCAATAAAAACTATTTGTTAAATTTAGTCCAAATTCGGTCATTGTTTTTTTTTAATATTTCTGAGTAAGCTATACTCATTTTAAACAATACTAATTGCTGCCAGGTGGAGGCGCCACCGATGCAAACCTCACCTTACACCTAAACACTTCGGAAGTGCCTTTACGTCTCCTTGGAGCTCCACGCTGAATATATAGGCTGTCAGGGTGCATGAAGGGAAGCCCGGCATGTTTATGATTATTTCATGCAGACGAGTGTCATTTTTCACAACAATGTTATTTGAAAAAAAAAAAAGAAATATTTACCAACTTTGCCTATTAGGGGCTCTACTGTGCAAAAGCCCCCGTTGAGTGAAAGTGCTCCCAGCATAGAGTGAATATATTCTACTTTTATACATTTAATATTTCATAGCTTATATTCCTAACTTTACCAATTAAGATCGCCCTGGGGGAAGTAGGGCTCTAGCTCTGGCTCTCTCTCTCTCTCTCTTCCTTTCACTCTCTTCCTCTCTCTTTGGCTCTCTCTCTCATTCCCTCCTCTCCTATGGCATAGTGTCAATTAAAATGACATCTTGGTGTCACTGTCACTGTCGATGAAATGACACGTTTCTCCTGAAAGCCCTAATAGGATCGCCTCTCCACCACTCAACCCAAATCTCTGCTATAATTGTTTCACATTCAGTCATCAGCCAATGTTTGAAACTTTGCCCCTGTTTTTTCACCCCACTCTGTAGACTTCTCTTCTTTTTCCGAGGCTTCCTCAACCTTCCCTCTGTCACTTTATCTCTGGCGTCTTCGCCCTAAAATAATTTCCTTTTAATTTGAGTCGCTGCCTTCTGAAGCCGCGGAAAGTGGCTTCACATCATGACCACTGAAATGAGCGGCCGTCCGCTAAAAATAATCAGCTGCCCAGCAAAAACCATGTAAACGCACAGATGCCTACAGGTGAAAGAGCAGTCAACACTCGGCAGTGATCACTCTGCTCTGCTACAAACCAAATGACTCCCTAAAGCTGAAATGTCTTGGCTGTGTATGCAACTAACCTTTTTAGCATGACGTGTGTTTGAGAGGACTGCCAACACCGACACTGCATCCTTTAAATTGTACTTACTTTGCTTTTGCCGTGTGTAGCAAAGAACACAACAATAAACCGATCAATATCGATAGAATATCAAAAAATATATTAAAGCTTGTACTGTTTCTGTTGTAATGAGAGACACAAGCAACAGCAGAGGCTGGTTTGGAGTAAACACCAGCTACAGGAGACATAAGGATCCCCATTCTGCAGCGAATGAGTTTATTATTACAGCATGTGTGCACATCGCCACAGAAATGATCATTTATCACAGGAGCACAGAGCAGACAAGAGATGACATAAGTGAATAACAGCTTTTTTTTTGCATATTCTCAGTGTGTGTGTGTGTGTGTGTGTGTGTGTGTGTGTCACTGTGTGTGTGTGTGTGTTGGTAGTGTTGATTCTGTTCTGCATCTTGGTCATTGGCTGAGTTACACCTGTGGGCACCGGCACACGTGCATCTGGTACAGCCGGCTGTCCCACAGTCAGATCTGGTTAACATGTGCACCCGCCTCACAGATACGCATGCCACACACACACACACACGTTATTCCCTCCTTCACACACACACACACACACACACAATCAGATGTGAGGAGTAATATTTGTAATATCATGTCTGCAGTGGTTGTAGAACTGTTAACACTTCACTTCAAATCCATCTGCACAAACGGAGGGTTATGTTAGTGTGCATGTATAAACACACACACACACACACACACACACACACACGCTCGTGTTTTCGACCACTCAAAGCTCTGTAACACCACACTCACACACTGATGGGAGGTTACAAACCTCGTCACCAGCAGGGAACTAATCGCTGACTCACACTGCAGCTGTGCTTCAGGGGCGATTTGGGGTTCAGTCTTTCGGCAAAGGCACTTCAACATTCAGACTTCAGTCGATTTAATGACTGAATGCTCAAGAAGCCTCATAACAGCTTGACCTTTCTAGAGTTAAAGGACCCTAGAGCCAGGACTGTCCACCGTTATCTGCTGATGGGTTAAAGTTTTGTGAAGACATTTGTTGGAGGTGAACATAACAGAAGAAACTTTAAAGCTGACAGTCTGCTAAACCCTTCACAGAGAGCCTGCAGGACTTTGGTGCCTCCAGTTTTTGGGAGCTGCTGTCCAACACAGTACAGTTGTCCACTGCCTAATTCCTCGTACATCTGCCTGACACTCCACGCCTGCAGTGATGGCTGCGCAGTGGGCCTCTCTTTCCAATTCACTTCAGGCCAGTAAACTGCAGTTTATATTCACGTCTGTCCATCTGAAACACTGCTTCACCACAGTGTTCAGAGAGCCTGCAGCATCAGCTTAAAATCTTCATCATGTGCCTTCAAAGAGGAGTCTGAAACACACCCAGTATTTTCTGTGAATGAGCGGATTTGACTTGACCAACACCCTGAAACTGACACTGATTTAATTTGTCTGTTTTTTTATATTATTTTTTAATGTGTGTGTGTGTGTGTGTGTGTGTGTGTGTGTGTGTGTGTGTGTGTGTAAAAATGTAGGCGATGTGAATCGACCATATCTAGTAAAATCCGATACGTTAATACTGAATGACACTGTTATATAGATCTAACTTAAGGTAGGTTGTTGTGTGTAGGCTGGATTTTTGGGGCTTTTCCTAAATAGTGAAGCAATTTCTCACAGAGATTTGAATTTCTAACATATCGAACAAGTAATCAGGGCTTTGGACGGCTCCAATGAAAGATAGAGTAATGCTAAACCACTGCTTTAATTCCAATCACATGTTAGGAAGAAACTGCAGTTACGCTTGTGAAGTAGGTGAGTTTTTCAGAGTTTGAGACAAGGCCAGAAAGCCTTGACCTGAAAAGAGTAAAGACAGGTAGAATGGTTTCAGGGATGGTTGCACTACTTGTACGATATGATGTTACAGCCTAATGTAGCCTACAGCCTATTAATTTAGGCTATTTATTGAGTGCAGCATCAGAATTCTCTCAAATTGTAAGACAACATTTCATGAGCAACATGCTGTAGCCTCTGCTCACACACTCACACACTCACACACTCACACAGACACACACTCAGTGTCTTTGGGGCTGTCATTTGTGAAAAACCTGCGAAAGACATATCCATGAAATTAATTGTAAAATAATTGTAATCATTGTAAACATATCATAATGATGACAGACTGTTACTCAGAATAAAATACAGGTTTTTCACAGACTGAAAAATGAAAAACCTGTAGTGGCTAATAGTGTTTATGTCAAATTCTAGTACAATAAATCAAATCATATTGACAAATTGATAAATGGTACATGACACACTATGATGTTCATATTAACTGTATAAATATATTTGTCAGCAGCTGTAAACCTGTTGAATTGTAGCATCTGTAACGGATGTATGACATTATGAGCGCTTGATAACAAACTTAACATAGCTGTGATTCCAGCCTTTTTACGCAGTGTTTTAAAGTATTATTGTAATTATCAACAGTTTATACAAAAGTTATGGATGATTGATGGTAGATCGAAACTGACTATTGTTTGGGGGGGTGTCTGGAGTGTGGGAGGACGGGGGGGTATTAAGCATTATTAGTTTATGCATTTTAAGATACGAAGAACAGCGTAAATCAAATGAGCTTCTAGTATTCTTACAGTTTGCATCAGTATCCGACAGAGAGCTGTTTGTACCAAAAGAGGAGGAGACACCAGGTACCTGCAGGCTAAAGCACACTGAAGAACTGACCAGGACTCCAACCGAGTCACCAAGCACAAAGCATTCACGAGCCAAACGCAGCAACTGAGAGAAACCGACAGTAACAGAAAGGCTCACCCATCCTCCCTGTGTTTGTGCCTCAGTCTCTCTCTTTGTTGATCTTTCCCCCCCCCCATTTTATCTCACTTCTTCTTAGTGGAGAGTGTAGACAGAGTAAAAGAGAGAGAGAGAAAAAGGAGAAGCAGAGAGAGAGAGAAGGAGAGAGAGGTGGAAGTGGTAAATGGAATTGGGCTGGTATCAACACCCCATAGGCCAGCCAACAGACTGCCTCATCCTTAGCAAACACAACCTGTCTGAAACATGGATTAGATACAGACACGTGGAAGACGTGTGTGTGTGTGTGTGTGTGTGTGTGTTTACCTTCTGAGACCTTGATTGCTTTGTGTTGACTTGTTCAGACACATTATAGTTGTGCTGAAACCTGCTTTATTTACCCAACTCACTTCTCTGTGAGTTTTTACACAGGAGCTGCTTGTAAAAGGATGTGTACACGTGTGGAAAAGTCCTGGCTGTGTATCATTTTAGCAGGCAGCCCGTGACATTTTAGTGGAGAGGAAGCTCTGTGTAAAGGAGAATGTACAGGCAGACGGTCATTATTGCAGTAAGAAACCCAACAGAGTGATGCAGGACTTGAATCATCCTGGAGGGGTTTGTTCTGCAATAAGATCCGCCGCTCGCTGTGCATTATCCTGCTTATTAAACAGTTTCATACCAGTGAAATCAACCGTATGAGACAAAATAAATAATTTTGAAAATAATTTTTTGGATTTCAAAATGATTTAGCAGCATCAGCAGCAGCATCCATAGCAAAGGTCTGCGATGTGGGAAATAACAGACCACTGAAAGAAGAATCGGAAAAATAAAAGTATTCAACAACACCTTATAATAGTTAACCTCTTAAGACCTGAGCTCTTGTTTGATATGCATTTTTTATTTCTCCTTGCTGTTTGGGCTTATTGGACCCTGATAAGTATAAAACCTAAGCATCATCTTTTTACATGGTGTAGTTTTAGAGAAACATTATGTCCACATATGTGGACAATCGGTCTTAACCCTTTAATGCCTGAACCATGAAAAAATTGCCAGAAAATTCAAATTTCTTTAAAACTGGAGTGTTTGTTGAACCTTCTGACAAATTACAAAAAAAAAAAAATTAAGTTTAAAAAGTCTTAATTTTTATCGTTTTTACTACATCCGGCATTTTTGTGCAATTTATTGCTCACAGTTTGTTCATCTTAAACAAACAAAAACATATAAAACAAACCAAAAAATATCACACTGATGATGTAGAGGTCTCAAAAACTCATGTATCAAATATGATACACTTGGCGTTAAAGGGTTAATTTCCAGAAAACACAATAAAGTCACCTTTGTGCAAAACTCTTTATTTCCACCCTGAACATAGCAGGTTTTTTTTCTGACTGCTTTTGCATGTATTTATAACACATACAAAACATATTTTGAACATATTTTGAAAATCACGGTGCAAAAAACAATATGAAATATCAACACTTTTGCCCACATACACGTCCATACGGCCCCAGCTAAGCAGAATTAACTACTATGGTAATATAACCCAGAATGTGATGTCCACGCATGTGTACGTCAGGTCTTTAGAAGTTAAGACAACCGGCTTCAATATTCGTTACACACTAAACAAATGTTTCTGGGGGTGTTTTTTTTTTTTTTTTACAACATTACAGAACTGCGATAATATGTTCACCAAATTTAAAACAGGACTTCCTGTGGACAGCAGGAATATTCTTCGGCACAAATGTGAACCACAGAAACAGAATGAGGTTATCAAAAAAGAATCATCTCAGCGAGTTAATCTGCTAATCTGACTGGGAGGTGTTTTCTTCTCCCAAAACCCAAACGTTCTAGTTCTGTGATTTAATTTTTATCATTATCAGATTTGTTTCTATTCAATACTGAAATTATATATCAAAATTACAAGATATGTTGCATCGTATATATATATATCATATTGGGAATTCTTGTAATTATGAGATCTGATTTTTGTCACTCTGAAATCTGAGATCTGTGAGATCTTTCTTTGTAATTAGGAAATCTATATCTTGCAATCATGAGATTTGTATCTCGTATTTAGAAGTGTCTGTATCTTAATTATGAGATATTGTCTCATAATTAGGAATCTGTGTCTTATATTTGAGACTAATGTGCGGTAATGATAGAATCCATAGTTTACTTGACATTTGCAATTATTCATGCAATCTGTGTTCAGCAAACAAGAGTTGTAGATCTCGTATAAAGGATTTTTTTCCCGTAGAATCAGATACAAGACACATGATGATGAAAATGATGATGACTATTATAATAATTAATATTATCATTATTATTACTATAAACCACCTTGGTGTGTTTGCCTGTGTCCGTGCATTTCCACATCCAACAAAATGATTTTAAATGTGTAGTTAGACACTTTTAAAAAGTAAAACTGAATTAGAAAACAAGGTCAGAAAGTTAGCTTCACAGAACAAATCGTAATTTTGACCAAGATTAAATTGGCATAAGGGTCAAACCGTTCTTCTTCTCTTGGTTAAATTCACATCATTATGACTATAACTGTCAATAATGCCTTGAGGAAAAACGTCCATCACACCACACGCACACACACACACACACTCACACACACACACTCAGCCAACCCCAAACAGTTGTCTAGGTGTGACTTTTTTCTCTGCCCCTGAGGATTTCTGCCAATCATACCAGCAGCAGGCTAAAAGACAATAGAATAGAAAATACTTTATTTTTATTTATTTTCATTTTTACCAAAAAATAACTGTCCACTGCCCCTAAGAATGTGTCAGACGGATCAAGAAATGTCAAAACTGCCGCTGTCTCACATTTGGACAACATTTAGATACACACATATGCATGCACACACACACACACACATTACCACTCACTCATGGATACCTCTGGTCTTTGGCCAGGGATAGTCTGACAGCTCTCTGGGAATTGACTTTTGGGATCCAGGTGTGTGTGCGTGTGTGAGTGTGTGTGTGTGTGTGGACCATTAGGGACCCATGGGAGGGATGTCAGTCGATGACAAGGGACCGGTCCATTCCCCAAAGGGGACAGCAGGGAAGGGGTAATAATGGTGATGATAGGTGAGCCCCACTCTGTCTTTTTTCACCCGTGTGTGTGTGTGTGTGTGTGTGTGTGTGTGTGTGTGTGTGTGCACATGTGCACTTGCCTAAGGGCCTTGGCTTGTCCTTGTGGGAATAATGAACTGAATGAAGTGTTATGGTGATGATGATGTTGATGATAGTAACAATGGTGTCCATGATGGTGATGAAGAGGAGGATGAAACAGCAGCGCTGCAAACTAGATGGATGGTTTCAGTCTTTGCACTGATGGACTGATGGACAGAGCAGGAGAGACGCAGATACACTTAGTGATGTCATAGAAGAGCTCATAGAAAATGAACGTGTGATGAAAGAGATGCATGTTTGCCTTTGTAATAGCTGGCAGAGGAAATAAGTTCAGAAGGAGAAAAAACAGTAAGTAACAGTAAACAGTAATTACCAATTTTTTTTCCCGGTAATAAAGTACCAAATGATGTGTTCATACTCAACCATTAATTTATCCCAGCATGAGAGCAGTGAATGAAACAACCTTAAAATTACGTTCATATTTCATTCATATATCAATGTACCTTGAGTATACGTTATGTGGAAAACACGCAACATGAATTTATGTTTTAATAACAAAACATTTAAAGTGGGATCCGTTATGAAGTACATTTACTCTGGGAACATAAGAGCCCAGACAGGTTTGTGTAGTTCAGCTGTAAAATCAGCTACTACATTTACAATAATAATAACTAAAGACAAAAGCCTTGGAACAGAGCCGTTCTCAACAGCGTGCCATGTGACTGGCTTCATATCTTTAAAATATGTAAAAATATAAGTAATATAAGTAAACAATATGTCTGAGAACTAACTGCATTTCTCTTATTCAGCTGCCTTTAACGAACACCATATCCCATAAACCCCAGGAATCGAGGGCTAAACACCACGGCTCGACAACAAAGTGAGCCCTTAGGCAAGTCAGGGGGCTCAGACACATCTGTAATAACAGCAGGACTGAGAGGAGTGAAGAAGCTTTTAGACTTTTTAGAGGATGGACAAGTGACCTTAGAAGAGAGCATTGGTGTGTTTTAAGGATATGGAGGTACGGTATGGAGGATATTGAGTTTGATGAATTAGCTTCGCTGACATGCTTGTAAATTTTAATGGGAGCTCAGTTCTACATTGACAAAATAATTGTTTAACTTTAAGTCATGAAGGTTTCAATTTCTAATAACAACTGGATGCCAATTATCTTCATCTGGAAAGAAAACCCAAGGAACACACATCAACGATGGATGAAATGCAGAACGAGAGAAAGCATGAAGCAACAGAAGCTAGTAGAAGAGAGGCTGTCTAGACTCTAACGGTCTTATGATGAAAAAAACAAAATACATATGTTAAAAGATGTTGTGTTTGCTGAGAGAACAGAACAGTGGGCTAATGACATCTGGAGTTGTCCGGGTTTGTCGTCGGGAGCAAAGGGAAAGGGCCCATCGCACACCAGTGCAGTATTATGGCGGTGTTCCTACGATCGCACACTTCTGACCTCAGATGTTGTGGCTGGACTCTGCTGGAGCCACTCACCCAGTTTGTGGGGGCTACATCTATCACCACTGCCTTCTTCTGTTGTTTGTCGATCAACACAATGGTGGTTACCATCACCAATCACGTCCAGCTGGGAGCACACCCACCCAGAACCTGCTGGAGGGATTATATATCCCATATGGCCTGGGAACGCATCAGGAAGAGCTGGAAAATGTTTGCTCGGGCGAAGGACCGGAGTGCTCTTCTGCCACTGCCACCCCACCCCTGATAAGAGAAAGAAAATGGAAATGGATATCTGTCACTGGAAAGTGTCACACAGATAAGAAACCTTTGCATCATCCTGGGAGCTGATCTGTTTTCAGAATTTTTTAATTAACTGCAGCTACTCCAGACTGTTGCTCCTAGAGTTTTAAGTAGAAAGAGGAAGTCTGACCTGTGCTGACGTCGTTACACTGGCTTCTTATAACTTCTAGGATTGATTTTGAAATTCCAGTGCTTGCTTTAGAAGGCCTCTCGTGGTCTGGTATCCAGGTATCTCCCCGACATGCGTGTGAGCTATAATTCAGCTAGATCTCTCAGGTCATCTGCAGCAGGCCATCTTGTTATACCCTGACAGGAACGACACAAGAAAGTGGTGAAAATGCTTTAAGCTTTTATCCTCCAACCTGCTGGAACGTACCTTTAACTACTATTACTTTTATTATTCTCTTTTATTGGTTTAAACTCATAAATCTTGTTTATTATTATTATTATTAATATTACCGATCAACTTTTGGTCTTGATTGCTTTTTTACTTAATTTAATTTCATTCTTCATTTCTTTTTAATGGTTTTTAATTCACACATCTTTTTCATTTCTACTGATTGTTGCTGGTATTAATTATTTAATTTTTAATCCTACTTCTAAGTGGCTTTAACTCACATTTATTATTAATGTGCCTGTTTTAATTGTGTTTACTTGAGTCTGATGTTTTATCTTTTCACGGTCCACAAAAGGTTTGTGGATGCAACTTTCGTGGTGGTGTGCTTCCACCTCTAAATAAATGAGCCATATAAATAATATTTTTGCTTGCTTATTGATGCATTCTGCTACATTCACTTCTCGCCCCCACATGTTCAACCCCACACCACAGATATCACTGCTGTGCGCGCTACTTGTTACTTACATAAAATCTTGATCTTATTCAATTTTGCCTGATAAAATGCTTGCTTAATCGCTAAAAAAAAAACAAAAAAAAAAACTCCAAAACATGTGACCAGTGAAGTGCCCTTACTTGGTAACACATGAAACGTACAAGTTTGTCAGTAACTACAAAATGATTAAATACGAACCAAAGATTTAACCAAATAGAACATTTTGACTGTAAAACATCAGAACACATACAAAACAAAAGCATAACTTATTTATTATTTATAATAAATGATATAATATTACTTATTTATCTTATATTGTCTGATACCTTGTGTGTTACGTTGGCAGTTTATCTCAGTGTGGTGCTAGAAGACTGATTCTAGTGTGTGTGACTAAAAGAAGGTTACTGCATGAGTAGCTCTTTACATTAAGATAATTTGTTGTTAATTTATATGTAAAACCTGCAAGTCGAGCAATCAGAAGGACACCAAAATGCATTCATCCCCTGGAGACTCACTGGAGATCGACCTGTTGTTTCAGTACGGGTACATGTTGGACAAAATTGACCATAGTTTCGTGCTTCCGTTCAGATTTAGCTGAACGCCATGGCTGATCACGTAGGTACGAAATTTGCAGGTTCTGGTTGCGTAGAAAGGCTGACGTAGAAAATGTGTCGGCCCAGCTTTGCTGCGGACAAACAAGTTTCACTGAGCACCAGCCTGACTACGAGTCCAGACAAAGTAAAGTGATAACAAGTCCAAAATATAGCCCCAATTGCTCTTATTGCCTTGCTCAAGGATAGTACAGCACTGGGTTTCCACTGACAACCTTTCACTCACCATCCTGCGTCTCTGACTCTCAGGCTAACAGCATCTGCTTACGGCTGGTTAGGGAGTGAATATCGTCAGGGGACTCCTCACAAAAATACTGTACAACAATACCAACTCTGCGCGTCTGTCTCTCTGTCTATCTGTGTGTGTCTGTGTGTGTGTGTGTGTGTGTGTGTGTGTGTGTGTGTGTGTGTGTGTGTGTGTGTGTGTGTGTGCGCGCGCGCGTGTGTGTGTGTGTGTGTGTTCCTGTTTGTGTGTCTGTGGTCCCAAAGCAGTGATTGATCATTAATATTTTATTTCTTCAGGCTTGGTGGAGCCCCTCAGGAGAAAAACACATTGATATTATTCACACACATTCACCTCTCTCTCACACACACACACACACACACACACACACACACACACATGAACACACAAACACATGAACACACTTACCGTCAACCACAAAACAACACATTGATACATGAACTGTAAAATACTCACAGCACACACACAAACACACACAGTCCAATTTGTCTCCTCGATGGTTGAGTTGTTTTGGACAAGGAGTCTCAAGGGACACAAATATGTCCATACTAGGACCATGTGCTTTATTGTGTGTGTGTGTGTGTGTGTGTGTGTGTGTGTGTGTGTGTGTGTGTGTGTGTGTGTGTGTGTGTGTTAGCTCAACGCTGATTATCAAAAACAAGAAAAAAAGATTAAATCAATGGAGAGAGGAAAGGTTAGGACATTTGCGTGGATGTGCAGACCTGTGTGTGTGTGTGTGTGTGTGTGTGTGTGTGTGCGCGTGTGTGTGTGTGCGCGCATGCATGCACATCAGTGTTAAAAATAAAAACCCTCCCAGTTGAATTTGTGTATGACTAAGTCCAGAGCAGCTGTTAATTTCCCACAGAATACCCACTGCAATACCACACACGCTTTCTCCAAGTCCAACACCATCAATTATTGATGAATTTTACATATTCTTATTTATTTCCTCAGTTACGTTGCCTGTATGGGAAAAGATAAAACAGGGGACTGTCCACTGTTTTTCCCAGGCATACTTTGGCAGTAGTGACTGTACAGGAAGCGGTATGCTAATGTTTGTGGTTTGTGGTCCCAAATCTCCCTCATCCCCCCTTTTTTTTTTTAAATCAATTCCTTATTCTTCAGAAAACTTTACTCTCCACTCATTCGAAGTTACGAAATCATGATTAACATCCCTGATAAAACTTTTGATCATAAGCTCAATACAGATACATAGATACATATTATGAACACTTTATTCTGAAATGCACAAAAATCTGTTTTAGTATTAAGGCTCAAACAAAGCCACATGGGAAAAAGGTGTTTAAGTGGCATTCAGTCTTATTTCTTTTTAGAATAATGCGTCTAATTTCTATATGTAAGGTGATGATCTGACAGTGAATTGTGACCCAGCTGTGCAGTTCCCCTCAGCTCTTCACAGTGGTGGAGCACCTGGGACCCGTGAGAACGGGTAAGAGCTCAGCTTGTCTCCTCAGTGACATGAGATGATGATGATGATGATGGTGGACCTGCAGCAGATCCTCTCTGTGGCTGACGTCCTCAGCATCATCATCTACAATGGTTTTGATAGTCTGTCAATATATATTCTAATTTCATAATGCTTTCAAAATCACATGTATTATTACACTTTAATTCCAGGGGAATTAAAATCCTGTGTCCTACCTTCAGAGTCATGAGGAACATGAGGCCCGTCCCTCAGTCATAATCTGACTGTATACTGCAGCTGTGGGAGATAAAAAATGTTCAGTAAGTGTTGTTTGTATAAGCAATAGAAGTAAAGTAAATTGTAATATAATCTCTTTTTTTTTTCATTTTTTTAGAGGTTAATATTGCATCAGTAGAAGAAATGATATAAAAACAGCACATTTCCACACAGCAGTGCTTGTTTGTGCACGCAGGCTGCCTCCGTGCGGTGTCCCTCATCCTGTGTGTCATAGCTCCTCATTGTGTGCTTGTTGTAAATCCAATTCCTCCCGGAATTGCAGCATGATAGGCTAATTATTTCCGTTGGCAGCATGATAATTTATTTCTGCACTTCATTTTATGTGAGATTATTCCTAATATAGTGCAAAAACTCTACAGTGTATCACAAAACTCTGTGTGTGTCTGTGTGTGTGTGTGTGTGGGGGGTGACAGTGTAACAGGATGATTGTGGTCTTTGTGTGTGTTATGGGATGAAACACTGCTTCCAAAGTCACTTATTGAAGAACACATTATGATAAACACCAGGGTTGTAAAATCACCTCCATCACTGTGTTCTGTCCTCACACTTTGATATCCTGCTTTAGGATTTTCATGTTGCTGAGAGGTTCAAACAACAGTGTCAGTACGCCTCTTAACGTCTCTAAAGTTAAAGGGTGCAACTTTTATTATCTAATCTATAACATACCGTCATGTAAATGTCTTTAAATGCCACTCGCCAGAATTCTTGTAACTGCTTTAACGTTTAATGACATAGACAAAAAGGTCCCCCACGAAAAGGTTAATGAAGCATTTTACTGTAGATATCAGGGGGAGAATCCGATTAGTTTACTGAGCTGAAAAGTGGGCAATTATTATTTTTCACATTTTGATTTAATGTCATTGGAATCGATACAATACCTGTATGGGTTATCATTCTTTTAGATAAAATGCACACACACACACACACACACACACACACACAGCATCATATATATATATATATATATATATATATATACAGAAGAAGGCAGTGGTGATAGATCTAACAATCCCGGAGCGATGGCAACATCAGGAAGAAGGAACATGAGAAGCACGAACAATACCAAAGGCTGAAAGAGGAGCTGGGAAGGATGTGGGGAGTGAAGGCAACAGTGGTGCCAGTGGTGATGGGAGCACTGGGGGCTGTGACCCACAAACAAACTGGGAGAGTGGTAGAACCAGGTACAACATCTGAGGTCTCTGTCCAGTAGAGCGCAATCCTAGAAACAGCAAAGATACTACGCACAAACCTCAAACTCCCAGGCCTCTGATAGAGGACACGAGTTTGAGGAAGACACACCACTAGTGATAGGGGTCATTTTTATATATATATATATATACTGTTGCCCATAAAGTTGGAATAAAATGTTTTTTTACCTCTTCTCATGAAATTATTGTGACAATGTGGTTTATTCTTGATAAATAAAGTTTATATCTTCTCAACTTTATTGATCAAACTCTTCCAAACAGATCACAGTGAAACTTAAACCACAATTAACCTTTGAAAACTGTGTATTCAGGCTTTAACAAAAGTGGGCGTATTGAACAATTATTCCAACTTTATGGGCAACGGTGTATATATATATATGTGTGTGTGTGTATGTATTTGTACTTTACAGATGGACTTACAGACTCCTTCAGTGTGTATGATATCATCACACACACTGAACTTAACTTACACACTGAACTGAAGGAAGTTGGCAGGCGTTTGCAAACACTCTGCAGGGTCTTGTGCTTAAAAAGTAATTTTAAGGAGGCATGGAGGTCAAGCCAATGTCAGGCTAATGAGATGCCACTCAACATGACCCTGACTTTAAAAATCATTAAAAGCTAACTGAAGAGAGAAAGTGAAAGACAGAGAGTGTGTGGGAGACAGACTCTGTGGAGAACAGACATACTTGGCATACATATGGATATGCACTAACAAACGGGTCACCAATACAAAGCTCAATCTTTAAGGTGAAACCAAGGGACCTGACAAAATTTGAGCTGGCAGAGCAGCTTATTTTAGGTCCAGAAGGTCTATCATGTCCCAAAAAAGAGGAGGAGAACACCAGCTGTGTTTCCATCAATACATTTTTCGGTGTAATTTGAAGTATGGCATTGCAAACTGATGATTGGAACAGCAAAATAGAAAAAAAGCGATTTCGCAATAAAAAGTTTTTGATCAATTGAGGATTTACGACGCAAAATGAGAGATGGAAACATCTTTTGTCGAATTACTTCTGATATGGCAAACGTTTAAGTCGTGTGGCTGATGAGCTGCTTCCCTAAATACTTACATGGAGCACTTCTGAAGCTGAACTGTGTGTGTGTGTGTGTGTGTGTAAACAAAGCCACCGAGATAACTGGCTTGAACGTAATGTAGCTGTGAGTCTCAGGCCTCAGGTCCTGGTGGTTCTGCACAGAGGCACAAATGATGGAAGGTGAATGTAGTTCACAGGAGAATACACGGGGGCACTCTGACTACAGCTGTCCTCTCAACTTCACTCACTGATTTGACAACATTAAAGATATTAATTAATCAGAAACTGCAATGGCATGCAAGCATAAAGAGATCCTTCGGTTTAAAGAGGCAGCGAGAGGTTATTATTAAAGACGGCTCTGCATTAGTCATCAAATCATCGTCTGTACTTTTAACTTTTTAATATCTTCAAATATGTGATCTGCGGCCGACCACATCCTCTGGGTGAAATGATTAAATACACCCATACTTTTTCTCATGCGAGTATGGAGAGATAAAAAAAATATCAAACCACCTACTAGAAGGCACCAGAATACAGGAAATAACATCTCCTCTACTCTGTGGGACGACCCCCAGACCGCCCCCTTACTTCGCCCACACACTTTTTTTTTAAAGCTTCCTACGCCCATGGCTCAGGTATAAGGTCGGGGTCTGAAGCGCCACTTACCAAATCCAAATCCTATTTTGGTCTGCCTGAAGACATTCGTAAGTAACTCGAACTAAAATCTGCAATCGCTGGTAACAGTACAGCCCTGAGTGACAGCACAGGTCAACAACATGTGGCAGCAACCTTGAATTCAATTTAAATACAGTATGAATCTGACGAATCAAAATAAAAAGGTTTAGCTAACTTTCTTTACTTTCATTTAAATCATCTGGAGATGATTCAGAACCTGTTTTATATTGACTCGGTTGTGTTGAACTGCAGAAACACATTGTCCACATGGTCCAGAGTGCTGTGTCTTTCTCTGTGTCAATATTACAGAAAACCCAGTTGCAGAGCTCATATTAAAGGTTGGCCACGACAACAAAGCAAAAAAAAAAAAAAGAACTTACAATGTCCTAATGTAGCAAACAGGCCAGTGAGTAAAGTGAGTGAAGTGAGTGATGAAATAGTAAAATAAATGGGGCTGTTATTGAGAAGTGGAGTTATCATGTGTTTGTGTGTCGTTTCATGAATCTAAACACATCTCTAGTTTTTCCGAGTACTCAGCTGTATCTCGCTGCTGTGAATGGGCCAGCTTCTCCTGCTCCATTATTACGGAATGACAGCTCTCATATTGAATTGTAATGTATTGTAATGTGTAATTTCCATCTGTTTAACAATGTAAAACCCCCAGTGGCTTTCTTTCTCTTTGTCAAAACATCTGGGTTTTAATTGGCTCTCTTTTTGTGCCATTCAGTGTTCCTCAGCTTCCTACTCAGCACATGGTGCCCATGTCCTCAAAGGTGAAGTCATACAAGTCTGTGTGTGTGAATGTGTGCGTACGCGTGTGTGTGTGTGTGTGTGTGTGTTTGTGAATAGCATTGTCACACTAATTGCTGGGCTCATATCTAAGCTTGTACTACAGGGAGCCAAGAGACAACTTTGTTTCCTCAGTGTAAAAAAGAAAAGAGCCTATTCTTCCACGTCCTGCCTATGAGGGGCGCTGCTCATTATCTAAACATCTGGCTTCTTATCGCCTCCGTGTGTTCAAGTACTTGGCAGTAGATCTGTGTGTGTGCATGTCTGCATTACAGTATGAAGGAGATGAATTTATGTGGCATTGATAGATTGAGCTATTTGTTTTTCCATCTCAATAGGAAACGTAATTGATTGCTTGGCTTGGCAGGTTGTGCCACAATCTATTTTTTAGTTTTTTGGATTGATTCCACACTGAAAATCTATTCAGTCTACTGTTAAATGCTCCCCAATGTTCAGTTAGTGGCTAACCTTTGTCTGCCTGCTATTTGGACTCCAGAGGAGCGTAAACAGCTAGCCTGGCTGGGCAGGAAGTGTACAGTGAGCTTAATGGAGATTTTTAGCTGAACTCCACAGCCGGCTGCTGCTGAAACGAGGTTGATAAGGATGACACTGGACCAAAATAGTAAAGTTGCATGCCAAAAACCCAAAACCATGAGCAGAAAGATGATAAAATTCTCAGTAGAGCTAAGGAAAACTGTAGAGTTGAGTTCATCCCAACGAGGGACCCCTTCCGCATTAAATGTGGATGTTTTTGTCATTGTTATTGGCAGGGCCAGACCGGCAGAGCATCTTAGGTTGGGAACAGTAATATATCTTTTAGTGGAACTGCTAGTGGAAAAGTGTTTTCTGTTTCTAAAGCAAGTCAGTAGCACTATCTCTAATTTCAAGTATGAGGCTCTGGAGAAAGTGGAGCTACTTTCACTTGACAGAAAAGTGTATGCACATTTTTATTTTCTGTAATATTTCCATGCAAGTTCAGTAAATCTCTTGACCAGTCAGATCAGTACATGTACAGTCCCTTTACCATTTACCACATTTCACGCACTGACTGCTGATGTGCTCGCAACCAATCACATTTAATGAGCATCATCCCATTAAGTTAAAGGCAGGTGGGGGAGGCTCATGGTCTACAGGTGCGTCATGTCTGGATCTTGACTTACTAAATAGTTGTTCAAATCTTGGCACTTTGTAACTTTGATGCAAATAGTTTTGTCATATTTGACGAAATTCTCACTGTATCCTGACAGCAGTACATGAGCTGGACCATCTACGTGTGTCGTCTCCTTTGCTCTCTTTAGACACAACTGACAAATATGAGGACTATGTTTGTAATTTAAAAACCACAGTCACAAACAGCAATGATACCAGCCTACTTCTAATAAATATAGATTTAATAACTATGTGGCAGAGCTGCTCAATGCAAAATGGTACATTGAGTGGATGAGGTCCAGCACTTGAGCAGTCTGACTGACTCCGCCCACTGAAATCCTCCACCTTGCTGTCTGCCACTGCCAGCTTTCTGTAACGTGAAGATGTCGAAGGCGAGAGCAAAGCAACAGATTCTTCTGTTCCTCTAAAATGTTCAGGCGGAGCTGGAGCTGTTATCATTTGTGAACACTGAACCATGTAAGCATGTTCTGGTATGACCTCCAAAGACATGAAGGTACTTGAAAATGAGCAGAATATGGGATCTTTAACATCCAGACTTAAGTTAACCTTCTGACTTATCGCCTTTAGAATTTTTTACACCTTTTTTCTGACCCATGTCCTAATCTTCCCCCTTTCTCCTTTAAACCTCTCTCTTCTACATACACTCTTCCTGTTCCTCATGATTTTGCCAGGGACACTTTGCTTGCTGTTTCTCTGAACTCTCTCTCTGTCCTCTCACCTCTCACCTCGACAGACTAGCCCAACCCATCCAGCCATGTGATTGTCCAACTCAGTGCACACTAACAGAACTATCCTGCGCCTGAAAGAAAATGTTGGAAATCCCAGCACGCTCCCCCTTCACATCCTACATCAAAGACTGCACTTCCAGGGTAACTTGGAGAGAATCTTAACCTTGTAGCCTGACCACTAGGGTCCCTCAGGGTTCTGCTCTGGGTCCCCTCCTTTTGTCTCCTTATCTAAAGTCACTTGTCTCTGTGATTCACTCACATGGCTTCTTCTAACGCAGCTATGCAGATGACAGTCAAATAATTCTGTGTTTTCCCCGATATGAACCAAGGTGACAGCACAAATCTCTACATGTCTGGCTGACATCTCTCCATGAAAGTCTACGCAACATCTGAAACTCAACGTTGATAAGACAGAGTGGCTCTTTCCTCCAGGGAAGGCATCTCCAATTCAAGCATCTGTGGCTCAGACTGCACCAAAGTCTGTCACAGTTCCCAGAGGTAGTATCTGGTCCAGGCTCTTGTCATCTTGCTTGTACTCTACTGCTGTGCCTGCATGCATCATCTAACCTCAGCAGAATGCTGCAGTCTGGCCAGCCTTCATTCTACCCTGGTCTTCCCACACTACACCACTCCTCTGCACCCTGTACTGGCTACCAGTGGCTGCTGAAATCTGACTCAGGACACTGGCCTAATATTCCACAAAGTTGGCTCCAGAAAGTTTTCACCATCAGGCTAATTGTGATCATATTTCTTGAGAAGGTTTGTGTTTCTAGCTCATTTCAGCTCAAAGCAATTTGAGCCACAGCATAATACAACAAATGAGAATAAAATGACACAAACTCAATAGGGTTGCACTCCTTCAAAGTTTGACTAAAACTCAATACCCTGCCTCCGTAATAAATTTCCTACAGCCTCAGGGTCACCTCGGCATTTTCAACAACTCTTATATGTTCACAACAAAGATGCAACAGTGTCTGTGTCAAATCACAGAAAAATTGAAAAGAACGAAACCATCTAATGGCTGATGATGACTCTGGCTATGGCTATTCTTATACGTCTAAGTGGTAAAAACTGGCATTAGTCTGTCTTTTACAGGGTAATATTTCCATAGCTACATCTCTGTAGAAGCTTTAACAAGGTTTTCTAGATACAGCCCCGGGGCTTACTGCAGGCGAGGCTTTCCAATCAACACGGGGAGAAAGCGCTGAGAGCTGCTCTACAGACACAGCAAAAATGATAAACACGCTATTATTACAAGCACAGCCCTGATGGACAAGCATGTAAACATAGAGTGCACTCTCACACACACACACACACTCACACTCACACACACACACACTCACACACACACACACACACACACACTCACACTCACACAAACAGGTTCCAATTAACAGAACTTCAGTTAATGCCTCAAGGACACACAGTAATGAGAGTGTAATGAAAGCTGACATTATTATCTTCAGAATAACTATTATCACAATAACTGCTGCAAGACAAGACATGAAAAGAACAAATATAAACATAAAACGGCAAAATCTTTCAGCTAATCTACCTGAAAAAGAAGGATGCTCTGTCTATATGTCTGTCTTCAATTTTCTTGACAACCGTTCATCCAATTGACTTCACACTTGACAGGTGTATTGCTGAGGACGTGCAGTGACACAGGGTTAGCAGTTCTTGACATTTACAGGACATATTTATTAGTAGTTAGTGCTTTGCCACTGCCACTAGTGCATGCACCCTGCTAACAGTTACACCACCAAATGGGCTATAACAAATCAATTTAGGGGTACATTAGCCAACATTAGTCACTTTGTCACATCACATTAATGGTCCATTAATAGATTTTGTACAGGACACAGTGTAGCAGCTTTAAAACCTTTATTCAGTTCAGAAGTGAATGCATTGTTTTTGTACATAACTAACTTTTGCGCTATGAGGGAAAAAATCTGTAACATGATCCTTAATACACCAAAGACCTCATCAAGTGGTTACACCATGGTAGAGGGTAGAGTCTACGTGGTTTCTCCTTGTTTCCTTCCCCACTAATGAGCAAGAGTAGCAGAAGTCAAGCAAGGGAAGGAGTGAACGAAGAGAGGGAGCAGTGTTAAAACAGCGAATCAGACAAATAAAAGTTTATCTTCTGGCTGTTTCAAAGCAGTTACGTTCTAAAGCAAAGATACACATGCCCACACCTCCGCACAACCAAAACCTGCTTTCTCTGCTCAGTGCACCAGGTTGGGTCGAAAACAGGTCGAGTACATTTATTTCAAAAAATGATCAGGTCCAATCAGATCAGGTCCATTAGGGCTCAGGTCTGCCATTTTGGACCTTTGAAGACCCCTACGCCATGGACTGGCATTTTATTAACAGCTTCTCTCTGTAGAATGTTTGCTGTTTGTCGATGCTAAAATACACACACAATAATACTGGATTCTCAGTTACTACACAAAGCTTTAAAGGACATTTCTCTTCTCAGTTTGCTTGTGCAATGAGCAATGTAGCTGGAGCTTTTCTGCAAAGGATATTTTATTTCACATAGGAGACTTTTGTTTTGTTCAGAAAAGGAGAAGTCGTGGACCTCGCTGATCCAGTCAGCATTTAGGAACATTTCACTCAGATACTGATGGCAGGTGTTCTTTGGTTTCTGTCCGTCAATTCTGATCCAACCAAACCTGCACTGGACCATACCGGTCTTAATGAAAAAGATTAGCTGAGTTTATGACTGTGGGGGAGACAAAATGGCAATCAAGACCATGTTCATTAATGTGTGTGTGTGTGTGTGTAGACTGTTAAATGATTAAGAGATTTTGTACATCCCTAAGGGATGTTTGTTCCCAGTGCACATATTTACATATTTACTACAACATTCTCCAATGATGACACTGATGCGACAGAGTATCTTTGCATTTCAATTAGCAGGGATGGGTCACTGTTCTCTGATGCAGCTTCAGCGTGCTCTTTAGAGGTAGATAACAAGGATGTTTACATGAGTATCTTACATAACTCTGCTTTAATCTCCAAATCCATTAACCTGCCAACCAGCAAGTGAGCCTCAAAATGTACTGCCAACAAATACTTTTCAAGGTCCAGTGCTACTCATCAGCAGCATGTCCTCATAATCTTTACCTCCCTGCAATGGAAGAATCGCGGTTTAAAACAACATGACAAAGAAAATGTTGCTTTGATTACCTTTCCATCTGTTCAGTCTTCAGTTTGCCAAGCTCTTCAAAACAGATATTTTTTGTCTGAGTAAATGGGGCTTGATATTCCACTTAATATTAGCAGTGTTGTATAATCGCTTATGTTGTGTTTTGTGGTTTTAAGTGAAGCCAATCATACAATTTTCTGTTACTAAACAACCATGAAAGTCTTCAAATTCACCACAGTTTGTCATTTGAGTGCCAAATATTAAATATGAACTTATTAGACCTGAAAGGTTGGAAAAAGTCATTACTTTCCTTCTTAATGGAGAACGTGGCTGTAGTCAGCTATAATTTTCAATTCAATCAGTTTCAATTCAATTTCAGTTATTTCTAGTTATGACAAGTTCTCCTAAGCGGGAAATGATCAAAACATCCTTATAAACTTATTGAAATAGTCCTACAGCATAATACTCTTCCCCAACGTTAATATTTACTACTCACTAAGCATCTTCATGTAACACTTCCATTGCCACAGATGTCAGACAGAAGTGTCAACTTGTTTCCACCTTCAGTCTGACATTCGTTTCCTCCACTGTAACTGATTTCTTTTTGAGAGGGGGGTTCGATTTTCACCTGACTAATCACCAGCGACTGAAGCATCCGGTAAGTCTAACATCATTTTATCACTGGTGGGTTGGCAACCTCCCATCAGTGTATGAACAGTGTGTGAATGTGAATGTAGAGTTAAAGCCCTTCGAGTGAGACTAGAAAGCTGCTCTACAAGCACAGTCCATTTTACAGCTTCACAACGCCGGCAACAGCTTGATCCAAATCTGTGATTTGTCTGTGTTTTTTTTTTTTATTTGGAAAACCAACACTGATGCATCAATATTACAATATTAAATAACTTCCACTCCCCTCACCCTGCTGACCGAGGTTATGGGCTGCTACGGTTGATGTTTCATCTATAACAGTTTGTTGCACCGGGACAGACGGTCACACATGCAAAAAACTGCACCACATAATCTGCAAATCATCTAAGACTATTGGCCTAAAGATCATAAAGAGTCAGTTGATGTCTGTGGGCCAGACACATTTCATTCAAATGCAAAGGATTTATGACCAAATATCAAATATGATAACTTCATTCATTTTTGTTTATTTGTCCAATTACTTTTTGTTTGTTTAAAAAGGGGCTGCAGTCCCCGCACTATTCATCCAATATGGACGTAAACACCCTGCAAGCTGGAGGTCAGTTTTGCAAATTCAAGGAAGAGAGCCAACACAACAAAACCATGCAGCACTGTCCTAACACTTGCCGTCAGATTACAGTAAGTGCAGTGTTTTTGCATGAGTATAAAGGAGTATGACACTATAACTGACCTCCTCTGGTTAGCTTTTCAATGAGAAAGAAATCTTGACTTCTAAATGTTCATACATTATCCAATCTGGCGTATGTCACTGACATATATAAAGACCAACAAACAAAAAAAAAAAACACAGTATGAAGAAATTCTGATGACAAAACTACAGATACATGTAGATTATAAAACATAGGCTATGTGAAGAACATGGATGTCACCAAATAGGACCTCCTCTCAGAGTCAGAGCCAGCATTCACTCAAGAGGAGAGTTAAAGAAACACACTGAAGGAGATAAACACAGCTATGTTAGATTTCAATATGCGATGTCACTCTTGAAGGCCCAAGAAAATTGAATCATTTAAGTGAAGCCTTAAAGCTGCTGCAATCAATATGTTTATAGTGGATCAAATGACTGTGTTTAATGTGTCCGCAGCTTGTTGCTCCCTTAAGTAGCCAAAAGTATCTGTGAATGCAGGTTTTCAGTTTAATAAAACCAGACACCGTTGGTTAGTCTTGGGACTAACAGTATCATATGAAACATTACTTTGATAACGTTATTTGCTAAATTTGAATTCAATTTTCCGTAACTACATTTGAGTTGGTTGGTCCCTCTGATTGTGTGACCGCTACAATGAGCATCCCTCTTCCTTTGTTTGACAAGAAAGAAAAAAAGTGCCCTGCGGGGGGGAAGAGCGTAGATGAAGAACCAAATGTCAGAGTAGGTTTGGTGCTTTGATAAGTGGAGATACTTACCGCGCTACACGTTCCATGCAAAAATAAGAGCATCAGCGCAAACTGTACGAATTAGGTGGAAACGTGTGAACGTGCTTTATTAGAAAACATGCTGCATTAAAGTGACAAAACAACCTCCTCCTGTTACAGACAATGGTGAGAATATGTAAACCTCAAAGGAAGAGGCCAAGATCAGGCTTTGATCAGCTGTGAAACACAGCGAGAAATGAGGAGGCTGTGTAGTGAAGGAAACGCTGCTAATTAAATGGAAGTGAAACATGTCATTATCAACAAAACAAGAACTCTGTCATGCAGAAACAAAGAATAATAGAGGTCTTTTGCACGGTGAGATCTGAACTTTCACCTCATACACTGACTCAAGTGAGCGTCATCAGAAAAGTTTCACAGTCACTTTTTGTTTGGTCCACAGCTGATGAAAGAAAAACTGAACAAAGAGAGTAGAGAAACACAAGCGGCATCCACAGGAAGAACAAAACACAAAGAGAAGGCACAACAACCTGGTATGTATGCGTTCCTGTGTGTGTGTGTGTGTGTGTGTGTGTGTGTGTGTGGGAGTGAATCCCTGTATGCACTATGTGTGAGTCCCTGTGTGTGGCCTGCTTCTTATTCAAAGTGACATTTTAAGCCGTTTAGCTGTCACTCAGCAGCGCAGCGGCACAGTGTTGATGACCACCCCCCCCATGGGGGTTTTGGTACGACCCACTGGAGCTTTGCCTGTTAATAAGGGTCCTGCCATGTCCGGCGGGTAGGGGGGGTTGACAGGATAAGTGGCTATCCTAGCAGGAGTGACACAGCTGAATAAGTCCGGAGTCTCTGATGTGATGTCTAATAAGATTTTAAAGGGGTGAAAAAAGAAGCATTCTGGAAGCAGAAAGCCAGTTAACTGCAAGTCATTTGGAGCTCTTTTTGAAGTTTTCTGCAGTGACAGAGAATCAATCACGCTTCTGAAGTTCCCCAGCCCAAGAGTGAAGCTGAGCAAGTTTAGTCTGTTATCTGAGGATCTGACGATGACACATGAAAACATGCCAACGGTACTGCTGTCTACTGTGCAGAGACCAGGCACAGCTGAGGCTATTCAGGGTCGCAGCTCAAGGTTCACTACTACGTTCAGAAAGGACACTGACACTGAAGGACAAAATGTGAGTTAATTAATTTTCCTAACGTGTGCATTTTTTTTTTACTGCATTTTATTGTTGGATTTCTCTAAAATTTGTCTTGTTTCAGTGTCACGTACATGAGGAAAGAAAACAAACTAAACTAAACTAGATGATCCATATTAATTGGCATTTCCATATCCAACCACACAGGGGACAAAATATTTTTTTCAGCGCTCATTTTTGTTTGGAAAAGGAAATAAGGTTTCAACTTGTCAGCTTGAAGCGTTGTTTAACACGCAACAGTTTAATGTGGGACTATATTTATCAAAGCTCATGGTCACACAGAGTTTAAAAATTCACTCTATTCCGACTTTTCCTGTTTTTCCAGCATTCGCCTTCCCGCATCCGAATATTCCATTTGGCCAAGTCCCACCCCCTCACAGTGTGCACGCCAGTGGGGGGGGGGACTTGATAAACTGCGTGATCAAATCTACAACAGTCACTCTTTTCCCAATTTGCCTGGATATTCTCTGATAAAAGTGAAGGGTTTTTAGCCATGCTAGTGACAAGCAGCAATGTCAGTGGGTCTCAACAACTACTGGATGAGTTCTGATAAAATTTTGACACCATTCATGGTCGCCACACCATGAATGCTAATGACTGTGGTGATCAACTGACTTACTAATAATATAAGTAATATATAGTCATGTTAAAGCTCTGCAAAGCCCCCTACAGAGCTCCACAAACACAACTCCCAATGAATGCTAATGTTACCCCTTGTCTAATGGGCTAGTATTAGCTAACACATTAATTTAATACTGCTTTAAAGTGATATCAACAAGACTATCGTGTTAAAAGGCCCATTTTTAGACATTTGTTTGTCTGTGTATATTCCGCTGTTTCTGTTTCATTCATAAGAATACAAAACTGTGCTGCTGACAGCGTTACATCAGTGTTTGTCATATTCTGTTTATGGCTGTTACTTCTCCTTCCAAAGCACGAGTGGTTCACTATCCAGTAGTGGGTAACAAATGCGGGACGCTGACCACCAGCAATGACACACAGTTGACCTCACACGAAAACACTGAGAACCACAGCACTGATGCTGTTATCAGACAAGATGCCGAGAAACAAACCTTGTGTCAACTCCATTGTCAGCGGCCACTGACGGAGCAGGTTAGCAGACACAAACACACACTCGTCTACGGAGTGAAGCGTTTCTGTCTCTCACTAAATAAGCACATTTTCTTCAAACCTTTGCTTTGATTTTGAAGCAGTTCAAGACAACCATTAGTTTTAGTATAAAACGACTGTGGTGTAGCGTTTGAATACTGCACATTGTGATTTATTGCCTATTACAGTTCCTTTGTATGGATTAAAATATGCACATGCCTAAAAGGAGATTGTAAGGATTTATCATTTATTGTGTGTACTAACAGTAAAGCGCTTTATCACAGAGCCTCCTTTTTTCTCTCCTTATAGATGAGCTGTTATGCTGTTCAACACCCTTTTCATGCAGCATGTCATCACAAGAGACAGCTACTATAAATAAACCCTTGATCCCTTTATTGAAATGAAAAAACAACGCAAAAATATTAAAAGCACAATGAAATATGCACACGGTTACGCCAGTGTTACTGAAAAGGTTTTATAAATATAAGTGACAAGGTGAACACAATTGAATTAGTTATTGATTTTGTTTTAAATGGCGTGAAATGTTTTGAGTTATTGCATAAGTTAAGTTATAGTGGGTTAGAAGTGAAAGAATAGCCCACAGACGTGTGCATGTGAGGTTGATACAACTAGAACATACAAACAAGTGTTAGTCCAGTGTTTTACAGACTGACTGCACGATATGTAAGCCAGTCCTGTACTGATATATCATAAGGTAAAGTAGTGGGCAGCAGAGCACTTCATGGTCTCTTTCTCCTGGGCTCATGTGTCTCTCATAAGGACGTATACTTGCACACTGCTGATGGACTGGATGGACTAAAGCCACTTTAAAGGACTTTGGAACATAGCCTGTTAGTAAAGACTGATTCAGGAGGGTTTGGGGGGGTCAGCTGAGGAAAGGCAGTCTAAAGGTTCCTGTGTTTGAGGTTAAATCAGAGCCGTTGAGGGCAGCGGGTGATGATTTTTTCACTCTAGTAGTAAGACTTGTATCATTAAAGAAGCTCATGAAGTTGTTCCTGCTGAGTTCTGCAGGAATACATGGGCCAGTAGAGTTCTGGCAATGTGCTGAAGAGGAACCTCAGGCCGTTTTTAGTTTTTAATCTTGCTAAACTACACATATAAATGGTAAATAGTCTGTATTTGTACAGCACCTTTCTTGCCATTTCGACTACACTTTTACATGATATCCTCATTCACCCATTCACACATCATTCATACAGGAGGAATCGAAGTTGGAGGAGACTGTTCTTTCACACACTGTAGCTGCTTCAGGAGCAAGTCTGGGCTCAGTGTGTTGTCCAAGGACACTTGGACACGGCACAGCCGCCCACCCACTCTGTTTGTCTTCACTAATGGTGTCCTGGTAATTGATATAGGCCCTCAGTAGATGCTTGTGAAGTTCTGAGCAAATGCACTAAGACGCATTCACATTTGAAGTCAGGAATAGCGACTCAGAACTATCAACTTCTGACCACATAACGTGGGTGTTTAGGTGGAGAGAAATATAGGAACCAGTGTTTTTGGCACTAGACCCCATACTAATGATGAGAGAAGTTAACTATGAACTTTTTTTTTGTTGTTGATGTCATTTACTTATTTCAGTTACAACATAAAGGTGGTGAGATAGAGCGCAGTACATTGACAAAGATTGTGTTTAAATGGATGTTTAAAGCTTGAAAGAGAAAAATAAAACATGATGTGTTCCATTGTTGTTGATCTGCTGTAAATACATAGTAAAATGTATTAGGGACACTTTTCTGATTTAGCTAATTTAGTCGTTAATGAAACAGAATAGTCAGAGAATGAGACTAAATGAATGCATTCATTAAATGTGTGTAGTGCCAGTCTAGATCCTGCTTAGGTTCATGGCATGAAACATTTAGATCTCACGAAGAAGAGAAGAGGGCTGTTTGAGGAAAGATTAGACTGAATATAAACATTATTTGCCAGTTCTGTTTATAATTTATTTTTATTTCAATGTGTTATTTCAAATATTAAAGTGGATGGAGACCGCTGCACCCTTGTTAAAAATGAGCTCAGTTTAATGAAAATTAAAGCTGCTTTTCCAGACGTTTTCCTTCACCGGAAAACTACATATTTTTCTTGGCTACATGGGAACTGTAACGATGCAGCATGGGTATTTCAGCCAAGTGGTTAAATTAAAATAGAAAAACAGGTCAGTCAGGTCAGTATTTTTGGTTGCTTGTCATGCCTGAAAATGCCTTTTCTTTGCAAAATGACATTTAAAACTTAAATTACTCACATACCCACAGGTACAGTGACCTCATAGTTTGTGCTCAGCAGAGTGTACGGTGCATACAGCATGTGACGCAGCCCGATGTTATTTCAAAACTTTTCATCTGGATCAGAATTACCCAGAAAGGATTAAATCTCTGAACTGGATATTTCAAAACCAAGAGATGTGATCTAATCCTATAAAACTGGAAAAGAAATGTGGCTATCCTGTAATGCTCCGAATCCAGATCAAATGTTTTCTTTTTCTGTACTTCAGAACTGAAGGGTGGAGATTTGGTTAGTTCTGATGCTATAAATCAGGTTAATCCTGAAGCCACTGAAGGGCTGGATCCAGCATGTGTGCAAGGTGGATGTAGGACACAAGGCACATATTCAAACATACTTTTATTCAATGCCATCACATTGAGGAGCATAGACCATTAAACAATTAACCAATATTCAATCAAAATACAATAAACTGAAAGCTGTTAGAAAAATAGATGAAAAAAGGAGAATTTAGTGCTATGCCAGCATCTTCCAGCCTCTCTTCTAAGAGGTGAAAGTGAAGTCAGTTTAATCTGATCCTCAGCCAAAGAGATCTGTTTCTCTGCCCTCTCAGTTTCTCAGTTTACTCAGCAGATGCAACTGGAAATCTTGACCCCTGAGGTCTTTCTCCAGATGTCACCTCTTATGGGGCGTTTGTAGCCCTGAAGAGTGAAGGTCTGCTTGCTGCTGTTTGTCACTGACCAGGGGGTCCTCAGGCTCTGCCTCAACAGGAGTTAGGATGACAAATTGTTCTCCTAACACATTAGCCATTTCTGAGTCTAGAGTTTCAGTCTCAGTCCCACACAGTCCAAACTCACCACCTTGTGAGACTGACTGAATGCCATATAGAGCCTGGGATCTCTCTCCCCCAACAACTTCCCAAATCAGGGAACGTCTCATGCATAAATGGTTTGCTCCTGATTTAGGGTTTTGAGACGCACACTTTTCTTTTGTGGCCTTCTGTTTTAGATTCTTCCTGGACTACTCCCTGTGGTACGAACAGTCTCGGTATATTAGTCCAGATGTTGTGTTGCTCCATCTTGGCTGTTACTGAAGTGTTATATTGTCCTTACACCCTCCAGCAAGGCATGAGTGTCAGCTGTGGTGAAGTTGTCCCCCTATGAAGTACTTCCTAGCTTGCTCATTTTCTCTTTTTGTCTCTTCTTCAAAGCACATTTGTATTAAAGACACATGCTTAAATGTGCTCAGGTGAACTGGGAAGTTTTGAAAGCAATTGTTCTAATGAGGGACCATTTCCAAAATACAGCCAAAGGGTGCACATTCCACACCTAAAACAACTTCAGGACAACTTTTGGTGGTCTGACATTGCACGTGGCACATACTACTGGAAGGTGTTCTGCATTGACTGTGGAGGAAAAGATAATTTTTCCTTTGTGCTTCTATGAAAGTAGATGAAATGGAGGAAATGCTAAATATGGTTGATAGACTGCGCTCATATGCTCATTTCAAGTATCCCATGAGAGGCAATGGGAGTTTGTGAACATGAAAAGGTGGCACAGCATCAATGTGCAACTTTGCAGAACTCATCATGACTAACTGTGTTGTGGAAAGGCCAGTGTCAGATCCACATCTCTAGAAACCTCTCATAAAATGGCATCATACTGGGTGAGAGCTCATACCAGCTCTTACTATGGCTGATGACACCCTCTGTCATGGTGAACAATAATTCGGGGGAGAGACTGATGGAAGAACTAGGAGCACAATTAAACACTTAAATTGGGTGTTGAAAAGGCGCCTTGCATGCCTGACGTAACTACTTCTGGCCTGCATCATTCCTCAGAATGATGGAAGTGGTGATCATTCATAGCCATAGCCAAGTAGATGGCCATGAGCTACCACCTGTGAGGTCCCCTCTGCATGGGCAGCTGATTTATTTCATCATAAATGCTGAGAGGAAAGTACGTCAGTACTGAGATAGCAACAGCCATCTGATTGGTCAAACCAGCAGGAAAAGAGTGAAGCTTTGGTGATTGATAAGAAATGGAGGGGAGGCCTGGTCTGGTTTGATTAGCTAAAAATGGATGGGCAATTTTATTCAATTAGTAATGGTCAGTGTGACAGTCTCACAGTCTCACTGTCTTTGTGATGTGTCAGCCCTGATGTGAACCCAGAGGAACCTGAAGCTGCTGACCTGCTCCACCATATTACCATTAATGTTGGGATTGAGATGGGGGTGTGTCCTTCTCTTTGCCACTTCCTGTGGTCCACAATCAGCTGCTGACATTGAGATGGAGGTTGTCCAGGGCTCTGACCTCCTCCCTGTATGCCGTCTCATTGTCTCCAGTCATCAGGCCCATGACGGTGGGTCCGTCCGCAAACTTGATGATGTCGTTGGAGCGGTGGGTGGCCATGCAGTCATATGTTAACAGGGAGTACAGGCGGGGGCAGAGCACAATGCCCTGAGGGACGCCGCTCTTGAGGGCAAGGGTGAAGGATGTAGTGGTGCCTTTCCACACAGCCTGGGGTCTGCTCCCTCAGAAAGTTCACGATCCAGTCAGTCCCAGGTCTCTGAGCCTGGAGGGCAGTGGTGCTGAATGCTGAATAGTATTCTCACATAATATGTGTTCCTGTGGTGCAGATGGGAGAGTGAAGGGTGGAGGGAAAGGGCTTGTTGCTCTGGTTGCAATAGTGCATTTTGGATGTAAGTAGCTGTTGTACTGAGCTGTATCTGAACAGGTTTAAACAGGACAACCTTTCTCAGTATGGAGGAAGATGTCTTACCAATTTTTTTCCTAAAAGCTGTAAAGTGTCTTTCCTCAAAATCGTTGCTTTTGCTGTGGTGTGTCAGTACTATATTTTAAAATCTTTTGTTCATAGAGTTAAAAAATAGTACTCAAGTAAAAGTATTGTTAGGGTTAGGGTTAGGACTCTTACAGAGTATTACATGTAGTAGTAGTAGGGAGTAACTTCATTAGATGTAAAGTGCAAATTAATTGACACCAAAGTGTTAATCTGTTTAATCTCTTCAAACAAAACAGGAGAAAATATTTGTGTCACTTGCTGGATCCTCACAGGAGAGTCTGCATTGAGAGAGAGAGTGTGTGTGTGTGTGTGTGTGTGCTACAAAGAGTGAGAAGATAACAGGAAGGAGGAGGACGCTCTGGGGATTCATCTATACCTTCAGAAGTGTCATCACAAGAACAGTCGTACAGGCACATATAGAAGGTAAAAGAAACACTAAGAGCTATATAGACTAACGTAAGATTAGAATACAAAATAAAGCTAACAATGCAAGAGCATTTTAGAGACAAGATTACAAGATAAAGGGACAGCAGTGTGATTAATGGCAGTGTCAGTGATGGCGTACACCAGACTAATATATGATGTGATGATGATGTGTATTAGTATGGAGATGTAACAGAAATATAGTCAAAAGAATGAATGCAAAGTCAATGTAACATATTAGGATGATAAAGTATATAAAAAGAGAACTCAGTATGCAGACGCTGTAATGCATCTTTACACAAAGCCTTTGTGAGAAGTGAACAGAAAGGGGGAGGATGCCCTGGGGAGTTGTCTGTACCTTCAGAAGTGTCATCGTCCCTCTACAGATCAACCAAAACAGAGCCAATTAGCAACAGCTCCTGCTAAACATAGACTGGCTGGGGGGGGGGGGTTACTGTTACATGTAGTGGTGTCAGGAGTGTTGGTAAACCTCTGACATGATGCATATGATGCAGTTTGATTAATTTGATGTCGTCTAGAGTTACACTTTAACGGGCCACTTTGAAAGGAGGGACAAGTACCCCTGGTGATGTCATCGGGGTCATCTGGAACGGAAAAGAAATCTCATGACTATCATGTCTACCGATGTCTCTCTGACCGAAATGGTGAATGGACAGGAACACACACAGGATGGCCCCGTCCGCCAAGAAATGTATAGGATGTGTGGAATACGGTTTATCCAACGTTCAGCATCACAGTGTGGTGAAAAGCCAACAATTACATTTTGTTAGCTCTTTCTTTAACCTCAAAGACACCATGTATCAAACATTTCTGTTAGAATAATCTTTCAAATTATTCTAATGGCTTAAGTTCTTATTTTCTACATAAACGAGGCAATCCAGCTGAACCTGGTACAGTTAATGAGTTATTTTCAGCCCTGCGTCTCATCGTCGGCCACGCATTTGTTTTGGTCTGAGATGCTGAGATATTTACAGAAAACCTTTAACTATACTGTAGCTGCAATGGACAGATAAGAGCAAATGGCTTGGATGTAGTGACACCCCTGTGTTTTGTCCCTGCAGTTAATGTAAAATGTAAATGTAAGATGGGACGCTTATTAATACTATTATTAGACTCAAAGGTCAAATCAGTCCATCACCGGTTTGTCTTTCTGTGTGTGTGTGTTTGCATGTCAGGAGAGAGATATACAAGCAGGATAAAAAAAAATAAAAATTCAGATGGACATGAGAGAGCGGATAGACAGAGCACAGGTGTGGAGATGAAAGAATGAAGAAGAGAGCAGATGAGAGGAGGAAAGGAAATGAGAAAATCAGGGAGAGCAGGAGAGGGAGGAAGATGAGAGGAAATGAAAAGCGAGCAGTGAAGAACAGAAGAGAAATGAGAGAAGAGACGCTGTGCATTACTGTCAGCGCCAGAAAACAAGTGGCGTTACTTCTCTGTGTTCCTCCCGTGTCACAGCGAGGTCAGTGGCATCGCTGCGATCACACTGAGGCCAGTGAGGACACGCAAATCTGTGGACTCCGTACAAAGATTGTGGCGGCGATCTGGATCTGGAATTTCAGCCTAAACAATCGTGTTGTCTTAAAGTGCTGCCAGCATTGATTTAACATGATCAAACCAGGAAGAAGAAGAAAAACATTCTGGAGGCCTCTGTTGTCCAATTGTTAAATCAGCACAGCACAATGGCACAGCAAGATGTCTACATGCAAGATATTGATTCCGGTGTGTGAAGCACAGAGCATTTCCTCGGTCACTGAGAAACAAATTTTCTCTTATCACAAGCACGCTGAACTCTTACTGACACTCCAATTAGACTAGAGAGTTCACTATCTAGGTTTACATGAAGCATAATATAAGTAGAATTAAACAAAAACATTAGTCTGATACTGTATTGTATGAAAAAGTGAGGGATGGTTATGGTTCCTGCTCTGCTTTTCCATGTTGGCTCAACCTGAGAACTGTAAGCTAACACCAGGCGTAACAGCCAACCTCATCTCACAGTGATACAGTGTAAGTCGATGACTTCTTAGAACAGTAACCGTAGAACACTAACGTCGGGGGATTTTCACCCACGCGATTGTCGTCACGTGTCTTTTTTTTTTCAATTTGTTGTTAACGATTCCCTAATTTTTCACTAATTTTAGAGCCTTTTTATAGGGTCCCCCCATGATACCCTTTTATGAGACGTTGTATAGGGGAAAATGAAAGAAGAGTACTTCAATTTGCCTTGTACTGTTGTACTTTAATATATTTTGATGAGAAGTATTTTTTTGCACAGAGGATTGTGGGGAGCAGCCTACCCGCCACCACGGACATTTACACCAGCAGATGCAAGAAAAGGGCCATCTGCATCATGGAGGACCCCACCCACCCCGCACACACTCTCTTTGACCCTGAGAACGTAATTTCGTACCTCCCCATGTGTGTTGGTATGACAAAATAAAGTTCCTTGAATCCTTGAATCCTTTATCCGCTTTATTATATTGGGTAAAATATACCTAACGCTAGTGATGGTGTCACCAACTGTTAGGTCAGTGTTCTAGGGTTAACACTGTGTTTCATGGTGGTGGCAAAACAATGTCAATGGAAATCAACAACCCATAGACGTTTGTGAAATAGTGAAATAATAGAAAAAATTCTATTGAATCTATTGATTTGTGTCCGTGGACATGAATTCTTTTTTGTGTGTGTGTCCCTCAGCACAACTTTCAGACTAATGTATTCCAATTGTATTATCTCTCTGTCTGCATCACGTCTTTCTCTGTCAGTAGGACTTCTGTAGGACCCGGGAGCACAGCGGCTGTTCTGTTATGTCTCATTTTATATTTATTTATCTTTTTCAACTATAGCCGCTACATTACTCAACATTTAACCACTAGATTTTATCTGTGTTTTCCTCTCTTCATTTTATGAAGTTCACATCAGTCTGGAGGGTCCACTGCCAGTCAAAAACGTGTGCTTGATGAGTCAACAACATGGCTGGTTCATGCTTTGACCATTTCAATTTATTTCCCCTGCGTCCTTGAGCTGTCAGGGGAAAAACTGATAGAAATAGTGATAGAAAAAGTTCACAAATCAATAGATTCCATTTTGTGACTATCACTCAAACTTCTTTGAGTTGTCGATTTCCATTGACACATTTTAACACATTACGTGCCACCACCATGGAAACATGGTGTTAAGAACACAGGAATATATCCCATAATTCTGTGAGATCAGGCTCTAACTGTTAGGATCCTGTTGGTTTCTGTCTCCCCGGCTCTTTCTCCCTCCTGTGCTGCCTCCCTCTACCTGCCACCTGAGCAGAGGTTACTCCAGGTCACACTGCCCACACACCTGCAATTCACACACACCTGACACCAATCCCCAATCAAGCCGCCCACTCCCTCCCTGCCTACATAAGCCCGGCCCAGATCACCACTCACGGCCCTTAGGTACACTTCAGGCTCCATTCTCCAAGACTTCTTGTTATTTAGCTTGTGTTTGTTCCCTGTCCTCGTTCCGGTTTTTGTCTTCCCCGGTCTCTGTCCCGCTCCTGCTCCCTGTTCCACCTGGTTGTCTTCCCTGGTCCCCACCCCGATCCTGCTTCCCGCTAGCCCCTTTCCCCCGTCCTTGCTTCTATCCATTGGTGTTAACAAACCCATCTGTCTCCCAACCACCCAGTTCTGTGTCTGCATTGTGGGTTGAACCGGTCTAGTTCCGCACAACATTAACAGCAGTGTTTGGCTGCCCTCTCTAGCTGGAAGAACAATTACTTCCCATAAAAAAATATTATATCATTCCAAGTTTCTAAGTAATTTATCAAACTTCTTAATCTGACTAAAGAGCGTCTGGGCATCACTGACATGTCTGAGCAAACCACAGACTCATGGACTCTTTATCTTTTGTTGTGACGTTTAGCCCATGAATGTCTCCGTTACTTTAAGGCTGCTGAAAACATAAATCATGAATAATGTGGTTTTTCAAAAAACCAGCATACATCTGCTCTTCTGTTCCGGGGCTGAATTTTTAGCCTTGCTAACAATAATAAGTCATTTCAATGGCATTTTGAATGAGGTTTTCTTACTTCTGACTGCACCATAAGAAACAACTAATTTCATTGCCTTAACTTTCAATAAGTGTTTGTTAATCCAGGCCTCGTGTCTATTACCATCATCCTTACTGTGAAGGTTCAGGGTGTAAAGTTCATGTCTTTTTACAACACAGGGAAATAAAAGAGTATATACAGATAATACATTTAGAATAGAACAGGATCAAATATGAAGTAAAATAATACAACATATGCCATTATTTATAAGCACAGGAAATAAATGTGGGGTGTATTTTTTTGAAACAGGATTTAGATAAAGTTGGGGCCATACGCCGTACAGACTGTAAGGCCCCCTGAGGTAAAATCTGGGCTATATAAATACCATTTGGCTGGACACCTGGACGTAGCTCTTTATGCCATGTGAGATCACAAGTTGAAGTGTGAGAGTTCAACTCAATTCCCCTGTAGAGGACCATGAGACATGCTTAACATCTCCAGAAACGCTGGATTAACATGAGTTTAGATTTATTTTTATCAAAATACTTTCATTTTGTAAGCATGGTCAGAGAGTGTATCTGCCCTCTAATCCTACCGGGCACGTCTGCAGCACAGTCCGGCTGCGGCTCAGTTATCCTCTACATTGCTTCATGTCCAACCAGGAGCTTTTCAGAAGCACTAATTAGTTTACTTCATCAGATTTTGTTGCTATGGTCATTTTCCCTCCATTTTTGAGCTCCGAACATGAACAAACAGCTGTGTTTCTTATTTTGTCTGTGTTGATTGTGTTTACTGTAGACCAGGGGTGCCCAATACGTCGATCGCAATCTATTGGTCGATCGTAGAGGTAGTGCGGGTAGATCGCGTGACATTAAATTAAATTAAAAAGTTGCGTTTGCGACTTGATAGACGTTCAGGACGGCCAGTCTGTGATCTCTTCTCTGCTACGGGTCGCGGGCAGGGACATGCACGCGGTCAAACGCGCTAGCTACAGCAAAACTCCAGCGAGCGACGTGACGTAGTTAGCCTTCCAATCTACACTGTGTGCACAATTATTAGGCAAGTGATTATTTTGACCATATCATCATTTTATCCATAATTTCCAACTCCAAGCTGTATAAACTTGAATGCTTATTGGATTTAATGCATATCAGGTGATGTGTAACGAGGGAGGGTGTGGCCTAAGGAGATCAACACCCTATATCAAGGTGTGCATAATTATTAGGCAGATTCTTCTCCTCAGAAAAAATGGGCCAAAAAGGAGATTTAACTGACTCTGAAAAGTCAAATATTGTAAAAAGTCTTTCAGAGGGATGCAGCACTCTTGAAATATCTAAGATATTGGGGCGTGATCACAGAACCATCAAAAGTTTTGTTGCAAATAGTCAACAGGGTCACAAGAAACGTGCCGAGAAGAAAAGACGAGGAAAAGATTTTTAGAAGAATCAAACATGAAGCTACCAGGAACCCATTATCCTCCAGTGCTGCCATATTCCACAACTGCAACCTACCTGGAGTGTCAAGAAGTACGAGGTGTTCAGTTCTCAGAGACATGGCCAAGATAAGAAAGGCTGAAACCCGACCACCTCTGAACAAGACACATAAGTTGAAACTTCAAGAATGGGCCAAGAAATATCTGAGGACAGATTTTTCAAAGGTTTTGTGGACTGATGAGATGAGAGTGACTCTTGACGGACCAGATGGATGGGCCCATGGTTGGACCAGTAATGGACACAGAGCTCCACTTCGACTCAGACGCCAGCAAGGTGGAGGTGGGGTACTGGTATGGGCAGGTATTATTAAAGATGAGCTAGTTGGACCTTTTCGGGTTGAAAATGGACTCAAAATCAACTCTCAGACCTACTGCCAATTTTTAGAAGACACTTTCTTCAAGCAGTGGTACAGGAAAAAGTCTGCATCTTTCAAGAAGACTTTGATTTTTATGCAAGACAACGCTCCATCACACGTATCAAAGTACTCCACTGCGTGGCTGGCCAGTAAAAGCCTTAAAGATGAAAAACTAATGACATGGCCCCCTTCTTAAACCCTATTGAGAACTTTTGGGCCCTTCTTAAGCAGGAAATTTACAGTGCAGGTAAACCGTACACCTCTCTGAACAGTGTCTGGGAGGCTGCACAAAAAGTTGATTCTGACCAGATCAAGAAACTGACTGATTCCGTGAATGGAAGGCTTGTGACTGTTATTGAAAAGAACGGTGGCTATATTGGTCACTGAGGTTGTTTTTTTTTTTTTGAAATTTCAGAAATGTTTATTTGTAAGTTTTGAGTTTGTTTATTATTCTCACTTTAACAGGTGAAAGTGAGATGGGAAAATCTTTGTTTTTCATTTAGTTGCATAATAATTCTGCACACCAATAGTTACCTAATAATGGTGTACATATAGATATTCTCTTAAGAAAGCCAAAACTTCACTTTTACTACTTAAATGTTCAGGTTTGAGGGTTTGTTAACATTTTGGATTGACCAAGAGCACTGTAGCTGTACAATAACAAAATTAATCCTCAAAAATACAACTTGCCTAATAATTGTGCACGCAGTGTATATCTACTAAAGAAGGGATACTCTGGGATGGGGAACGGGATAGGAAGGGATATTTGACTCCATGTCATCAGAGGAAGGTAGTGACCATAAATGTGTTGAATGTTCCAGTTCCTCTCATCACTTGTGTGCAGTATTGATGGTTCCATCACTGTTTGTCACCTGTGTGCATTACTGCTGTCAGTTTTTATGTGTAATACCAAGGGTTACATTAGCTGCAGTTATGCAGAGTACGCCAACATATATTGTGTGTATATAAAGTATACTCAGTATATGTAGAAATTAATCTATGTTTAGCATTTTTAATGTAGGTAGATCATTTTGACCTGGTCATTTTAAAAGTAACTCTCTAGCTGAAAAAGTGTGGGCACCCCTGCTGTAGACGTTTCTCACTTAGTTGTGCTGTAGCTACAGACAGAAGCTAAAGTCAAAGTGTTTCTCCACGTCCAAGATGAACCAGTTGTAGTCCATGGTGTTAAAAACCCTCCGACTGGATGACTCTTGGCCTGGCTTGATGTGGTGATGGGATATACAATCAGGAGTCAACGCAAGATGCATTATTTTGAAAATTCAGCAAAATCTCTGTGCTCCTCCCTGTCTGACTTCCTGCCCGATTAATCTGCTCTGTGCCGCTTGACACTGCCAGGCCGCCCGCGTCTTCCATCGAAAAGAGCCCAGACACGTATTTCAAGCATTTCTGGGACCTTCTGGTGAAATTTGAATGACAAAAAGTAGTCCAGCTTTAACCAAGATGTCTGGAAATCACCAACCCAGGCCCAGGATGAGTTGGTTGTGTAGACATCGATCCCATTTGTCATCAAGAAATGCGTAAATATGAATGAATCTCAGAAGTCAGACCAGTAACTAAATATGCTCGAAGCGCTTTAACAGTACACTCACTGATGGGAGGTTGCCAACCCTGCCATCAGGAGGGAACTAATCATTCACACACTGAAGCTGTTCTTCTGGAGCATCTTGGGCTTCAGTGTCTTGCCCAAGGACACATTTAACATGCGGACTGGAGGATCAAACCGCAGATCTTCTGATTGGTGGACAACCCGCTCTACCTCTGAGCCACAGTCTCCAAACACCTTTTCCTTGTAAAAGTATATAGATATAAAGTATATATTGGAACGTGAGTAGAGGTTCTTGATCATAAGTAGGAAATAGATTTTGAAAAATGACTCAGAGTTCTCATTTTCAACAGCATGCATCTTCAATTACCTCCTGACTCTGACAACCTGATGTGACTAGTTACTCTCAAATTGTTTGAGCTCCATCCACCGCCCCGGAGGACTGAATTTCAAATGCCTGTCAGATGTGTCTTCTTTCAGTTTTCTTTTTTTTAGTTTCAGATATGGTCATAGCTTTTCCATTGCTGTTACGGGCTAGCTGGAGACATCTTACATCAGTGTACCGTCATGTTTTCAAAGCGTGATCAGGATGACGGTGATGAAACCAGAAAAAAATAAAGAAAAACTGCTTGTGTTCCTGTCAGAAACCTCAAAGATTTACCACATGAGAGAAGGGAGAGACAAGGAGGGAGCTCTCCTCTGTTTGGGTGTGTGTGTGTGTGTGTGCGTGGAAGTGTCTATGGGTGGTTGGTAATGTGGGGGAACTAAATATTCTTGTGGTTATTCTCCCGTAGGGAAAAGGCAAGTCTATGAAGTGTGTAAGCTGCTCACAGTGTGTAAGTGTGTCTGAGTATGTGCGGGTGGTGCTTGTGATTGACAGGCCGTGACGAGGTGCCTCTCATTCCCATCTGCACGCTGAGCTTCCGATCCGACAGCACTCCAGATCAATCAAAAACTTCCGGGATGGGAATGGCGTGGAAGAAGGAAAACACGACTCGCTTCCCTGGCTTTACACAAACCCAGACAGACAGATCGATCCACGGCTCCGTCTCCACTGCTGCTTTAAAACCAGCCCAGACAACTGCTCAGAGCTGAGCCTCCAACTGTCTCCAAACCAACCATGACTTTGCCTCAACTAAGTTTACTGCATTGATAACCGTTTAACAGAACCATTTTGAACCTGTTTGTGCCGCCGATATCTGTATCAGATCGCAGATATGATGTCAGACACCAGAGAAGCAGGAGCAGAGGAAGAGGAGGAAGAGGAGTGTTGTGGCCTATTGTTTGGGCCACTTTAACAGGGCTGATTCCTCTGCCTTCGTTCTGCTGATTTATTTTCAAGTTCATATTAAATAAATCAAACTTTTCTTGAACTAAACATGAGGTCAAACTACTGTTCCAGTGCCCCGTTCTCCATCTTGCCTGAACGCACACAACTCATCCCCCCTCTTCTAAAACACCTGATAAAAATCTGATTAAACATAATAAATGCAAAAAATAATTATTCAAACATTAACTTTAACTTCACTTCATTAGAATTGTAAATTGTGTGATTTCAAATCAACAATAAATGGCTCTAACAAGGAGGAAAGCAGCGGACAGCGCAACTCTCAATTTCAGCACCATGATAGGAAAATTAAACGATTCCCCATACCTTAAGTATTTTGGTTTAGTTTGTGTCTATTTGTAAACCTGACGGTGGAAAGCTAGCCGAGCACACCTGGATTTCAGGTAAAGCTTTTCATGGTGGAGGAGGAGAAAAATGATGTTTGAAGACGGCATGTTGTCCTGTAAATATCAGCGCTTGTGTTTTCTGGTGAGCCTTTTTCTGTTCCGGCTGAAATCCACTAACAGACACTGACCTGCTAAGCTAACAACCTGCTGCTAACTTTTAATGGTGTCTAATTCATAATACTGAAACTTTTTGTGAAATTATGTTTATTCCTCACTCACAAACTTAGTCACATGTTACAGTGAGCATGGTGCTGCTCCTCTTCTTCTGTCTGCTATCTTTCAATATTATCACTGTAGCTTGTAGCTCACCATATACATTACTGCCCCTCAGTGGTCGGCAGTGGTATTACAAACTCTTTGCACACAATCACGCAATACAAAAATTTTCCCACCAAATTTTTCTCCTGCTTTGCATCATTGTACCAGTGTTACGTTGCTTCATATGGCTGGTGTGTTACAAAATGATTTTCTTTTTACATGTGCAGCAGGCACACAGCAGCATTCACTAGGAGTATGGTAAATGCACTGTACCAACACTCAAAGTGCTGTAAGTGCATCTACCTGAAGAATGTAAGGACAAGATTAAGTCTTTTTTAGCTCTGGTTTTATCTCCACCAACTCCTGAGCCAAGTATCCAGCTCCTTAACACTTTTGTGAGCTAGATATATCGTTCAATATTAGCTCACTGCAGATATACCGGGGTCATTGCAGAACTGAAATGCTTACGACGTGTTTGAGGTTGCTTAGAAACGCGTCTTCATAACAGAGTTTGCATAGTTAATGCTGGAAATGTGAAATAAGCAGGTTGTTTGCTCGCTGCACCTCAGCCACACTGTGCCAACGTTGTGATTTCAATTTGTTCTGCTGTCCTCAGCCGGACAAAAGAAATGAATGAATGCAGCTTTAAAGGTGTACAAAGATTAGCAAAACCAACAGCTGATCTATTCCCCTGTGGCCCTCGGGTGGTGGTGAGTGCATCCATTTAGTGTTTCAATCCACTGTTTCTATAGAAAAGCATTGGCCAGTTCTAATTTTTAATCACATTTCATATTTTCAGACCAGAAGCACTAAAGTTAAAATAGTTAGTGAATGTACAATAACACAAAGCTCTGACTCTACACCCTCCAAAGTCAAAAGAATAGCATAACACACATTCCGCTCTGGGTTGGACTTGAGTGTAACGTGTTCAGTAAAAGTACAAAATAAGATGTCTTGGTTGCAGAAGAGCAAATGCAATTTCTTGTTTCCACTTTGAGCTGCTAGAAGCAACATCTGAGAGTTTTTGTACCTTTCAGAAAGTGTTTTTCAGTGCTGGGGAGGTGATTAAAGATCAGTGTACTCTGACCTGACCATCCATTTCGGTAATGACTGCCATCACTGTAAATCGTCCCTCAGCAAAACACTCAGCAACCTATTCAGGAGTGAAGCATTGGGGTGACCCTGTTGTCAGGACTCTAGGCTCTCTGCTTGATGTAAGACAGAGGGGAAGCAGACTTGGAGTAGATGCTGTTTAGACCTTTCCAGGAAGGGATTTGGCAGTGACTTCCATGCTTCTGTGTGACCGCCGATGTCGCCGACATTATGGGAATTTAGCTGCTTCAGTAAACCCCTCTCATGTGGCACCGACTCCCCGTAGCTTAAAACAAACACAAAAAAAATAATTTGCAGCTGCTAATTAACCCAGCAGGTCAAATGGAAAACCGTTAGCCACAGAAGTGAATGCTGGGATACCACCTGCTGCTTAACAGCAAATACAGTCCCAGAAGGCCAGGCCCTCCCACAGCGTATTAACTTTTATCAATCTACCGTAGAAGAGGTTAATGATGAGGGTTAGAAGCACCACACAATGGTCTTAATCTACAAGCTGTTAGTCAGTTTTGGCAGGTGGATGTGGGTGGTTAGTTCTCCTAAATGTCTTTGTGTCTTTGTTTCAGTGACGCCACAGCGTGTGACACTTTGCCAGGAATTGGATTTTATTCACAAAGTGTTTAAAGTCAAGCAATGATTTGCCTTTATGTTCAAATGTATTTGTGTGTATTCGAATCTGTTTGGCACTATTCAACTTTAAAGCACAGCAAACACTGAAATGGACGCCGCCGCCCCCCCCCCTCTAATAATCAGAATCGGCTTTATCGCCAAGTACTTTTACACATTCACTAATCTGGTTTTTGGTACTCTGAGCAAAATGAGCTGGGGGGCTTGATAGAGGCCTATAGCCCCCCAAGCAAATTATGCCAGCCATGTCATTAGTTACTAGCCAGTATTCATTTAGTCATGATGGACGTCCGCATCAGGTCTGCAAATCTTCAGGCGTAGAGGACTGTGAATGAAAGCATTTCCTCATGAACATTATTCCTTTTGCCTTTTTTGTTTTGTTTTTTTTATAAATGAATCTTTAGATAATCAATATCAGTAAAGATCCACCTTCAATTAATTTTCATCACTGCCACAAACATGATCCTGCTCAGTTGTAGTTTTTAATTAGGCCACTAGATGGCAGCATTGAGCTGTTTTTAGCAGCAGCGTGTTCGCACTGTATCTGCTGGCAGCAGTGTGGCTCAGGGCCCCCGGTGCTCTGTGAGGGTCCTCACTTCCATTCAGCATCACAGTCTCTGGAAAAAGCATCTGGATATGGACCACTGCCACGTTGGACCTCTGAGGGTACTTGTTCAGACCAACAGGTGGCAGTATTTACCCAGGCAGAGAGACGATGGCGTGCGCTCCACCGCTTTGTCCCGGAGATGATGCACAACATCCAAGGCACATGGGGCAAATGAACAATGTCTGACCTTCAGCTGTTGAACTGTTGCAGATAAATGTGAGTAAGAAAGGTTCCCTTTGGCTTTTGACTCATTAGCCACTCACTGGGTCAGTGCAGACTCGCATTCTTTGGCTGGACCAGTCAAACTGTGTTCGCCACAGTTTTGTATGACTAACAGTTGTGACATTGAGGTGTCTGGAAGCACTTGAGGCTCCAAGCAGTCTTTGTCCCCTGGAGCGATGCTACAATACAGCTTGTCAGCTGGTGCAGTGTGTGTGTAATCTGGAATCATTAAGTGATCGACCGTCCCCTCAGGAGATGTCAGGGCCTGGGAGCTATTCAGACAGCACAGTCAAGGTGAATACTGGTCAATGATAACATAGTGTACTGCAATATGACAGCATTTATTGTGACATTACGCCAAACTGTCTGGAAGAAATCTTGGCTTGGTGAGTCATGTCTTAAAAACCACCACTAACAGACTGTGCTGACCCCAGCGTGGGTCAAACGGACACATGCAGGGACTTAAAGGGCAGGCTGCACTACACACAATGTAAAACTGTTTGTCAAGCAGCCGCTGCAACATTCGCTTCCATTATGATCAATCCCACAACGAAGGCTCAGCCTGTCGTGTGTGTGTGTGTGTGTGTGTGTGTGTGTGCAGCAGGGGTGAAAAGATACGTTCCCCCTTGTGGTGGAGCAGAGCCGCCTTCAGTTTCATCAGTGAGCTCATTAGGACTGAGCCACAAAACAGGTCTTTGGGCAACCTGGTCTCCAGGTCCAGATTTTTAAATGTGTGCCGGTTCAAGCTTTGAGTCCAGCATGAACTGAAATGAGTCTCTATTAACACAAATGTAAGTTTTGACCAACCTGAGAACAAATGTATTTTATATTTAATGGACAATTCCATGTTTTCATTGTTGTTTCTTTTATTTTCTAAGTTTCAGTCGTACTAACAGTTATAACGATGCTTCCACAAGTTTTGTTCTCACTAAAGCAATAGCTGAGAGATTAAGCCGTGAGAGCAACAACCAGGTACGAGCCAATCGTTCTCGCTTTGATTCCATCAGAAACAGAAGCTTGGAGCTGTTTGCCGGTGCACAAGAAGAGCGGGGGGGTCACGTCCACAGCACATACAGGACCACATCAGTCACACTTGCTCAGGCATCATAGTTTGACCACAAGGTTAAAATGACCGAAACAACAAAGCCAGTCTGTGCTCAAGAAATGAACGACGTCCCTGTGTTGTGGTATGTCAGAGAACAAATGTCCAATAGCAGCAGTGTGTGTGAATTTTGTGCTCAGGGCAGCAGATGGAGCTTCAGGTTCATGACAAGCTAGAGACGGCCTCCTACGTTGGATCGGTGTGTGCGGATGCTGCATAACCACAGATGAACCCTAGAATAACCCCCGCAGAGGGCAACGCTGTTCAAAACTGACCTAGGCACAAGACTGGTCCGCAGCAGGTTGGAAAGGATGTGACTGATAATGGGCGTAACTATGGTAACTACGGTGGATCAGTGTTGAACCAGGAAGTTGGTCAGTAGAGTGTGACAGATGTTTCCAATGGTCATATGTTTTCTTTGTCTTCTCTTCCACATACGTTTGTTTAACCTAGTGCTTTGTTCACAGTCTGTTTAATCATCCGACTGATGATCTGACTGTCTTACCTGCCCCATCATAGCAATTAACCCAGTGAGTCCCCCCCCCCCGTCTCCTTAAACCAACACACACTAAATCACTAGCTTGACGTGCATGAACAGTTTCTCCTTTCTCGGGGTCCGTAGTTCCTGCAGCCGCCAAGCTAAGTTATGATTGATTGAAACTAACCCCTCCCTCTGGTGCCAATGCTAGGACCACACCCATTTTCAAATCTGACCTTCATCGTGAGCTCAACTACACACCGAGTACCATGAATGCATCTTCCACGACTGTGATGCTACCATGGTGACAGTAATGTGTCCACACACACACACACACACACACTCACACTCTTGTTCTACAAGTGTGTCTATGCATATTTTCCCTACTCTGCTGAAAGCTAAAATGCACTTTTAATAAAGTGAATCAAGATGTCAAATATTTGATAGGACAGCCTCTCTGAAGCGGCACATCCCCCCCCCCGAACTCCAGCAGGTCCCACTGAAAACATTCTCCCAACGATGTGAGAGGTGATCTGCCATAAATAAAGGTTCATGTTCATTAAATATTTTATGTCCCATGTGATTGACTGTTTCATTCCCCAGAAGTCAGAATGAATGACCTTATATAGAATAATGTGTGTTTTTCAGGGATTTAATATTAGCTAGCCCAAGTGTCTGCCAGTGCTGGCAGCCACTGTGTTTTCATAACCAGAGGAGAGGAGGAGTAACTCTACTCTACTCTGTCTGTAACACACACACACACACACACACACACACAGCATCACTGCAACCAGCGAGCTCTTCGAAGACTTTACAGAAAGAGGTATTTTGGCTGACAGACATCCCGTCTGACAGGCATGTTCAGGGTTGGTGGGAGGTCAGACGGTGGAGAGGTTTCACAGGAACATACTGTAACACATCCTGACCCTTTATCCCAACTCAGACTGACCAAACTCACTCATTTACAGCTGTTTGACTTTGTCCTCATTCTCCGTCGTTGCTCTGAGGTATTGTGTCTTCAATCCTGTGTGAACACTGTGACCTGCAGCGCTCCCTGGATGCTTCCATCAGGTGTTTGGGGTTGATGATGTCAATGATTGGCTCCTGTTGGTGAACATTGTTTTCAGAGGGCTCCACGTCAAAGCTCTCCAACACCACGTACACCGAGAAACAGCCTTTTTAAAAAAAAAAAATCTGTCACACTGTCACACGAAAAGAAACAATGGTGTTTGATACTGACAAAACTGTCCAGCGTTAGATAAATAAAAAGGACCAGACCGCTCTCATCCCCAGACGTTAAACACTAACACCACCCTCTGGTGTTTGAACAAGTGAGGAAGTCTACAAAACAGTGAACGATTCAACATGTGGCTGTTTGTTTCAGCACCGCACATCATCAGTTACACTTGTATCCGTTAATCATGCGGTCTGCATCTGTTAGACAGCTTGTTACAACTCCAGGATGATTTTACGGACGCTGAGATTACGACTGAGTGGTGCACAACACACACACACACACACACACACACACAGGTGTTTTTAATCTCCTTCATTCACAATTATCCACACATAGGCGGTTTGAATATTGTTGACCCACAGGAGGCACACACACTCATGAGTTAAATGAAAACCTGATGTGTAGGGTGTGTGTCAAATGTCACTTTTTGAAATTGACCACTCTTAAGCAAAATGATCTCTACATCAGTTCTTTCCAGTTTAGAATAAATCAGCTTTCAGACCATCATGAGCCGGTGGAAGACACGCTAAAGGGATCCTTCAGGTCCTATCAGCAGCTTGTTAAGGCAGCTTCGACTGCAGGAACAAGCTGGGCCAAATTCTCTGCACAGGCTTGTTGGCTTCTTGAAATAAGATCAGGCTTCTGAGTTTAAAAATCATTAGCAGCAGAATGTTTGGCTGAGACAAGGCAGCTGCCACACAAGCTGATGTTTGGAATGTAATCAGTTGTGGATTACAACATGTTGCTGTTAAGTAACTTGTATACATTTCAGATCATGCACATTGTGCAGGAAACAGATCAAAACCAAAAATAGAGCAGCCCCATAAGGCTACTGAATCCAGTGTGAATGTAAAAATGTCAAAAGTAGCTTTACAGAACATTGTTTCACGTGTGGGAAAAGAAAAGCCAACATGTGCCGTTCTCTTAATGAAACAGGTTGAAGTATTGTAGTTTCATTTTTGTCTTCCACATTTTGAGGTGTCGTTTTCATATATAAAGGCACACACACACACACACACACACACACACAGTGTCCTGTCTCTACTTTGAAGCAACGATTTTGATTTTGTAAATTAAAACATTTGGTTTTTGTGAAAACTCGTCTCAGTCTCGTCAGCAACAAGACTGAGCGCCTCATCAACACTCAAGGTTTTTTGGAGATGATATTTCCTGGGGTGTAATTCCCCAGATGGCACCGTTGGTCTTTTTCCCATTCTTCCCTCTTAGCCCTCGCCTCGAGTTACTGACTGCCGGCGTCACGTGCGGGCACAGCGAGCAGTTTTTCTTTCTTTCTTTCTTAAACAATGGAATGGATGCATTGAGCGCCGGTGCAATCACTGAAAACTAGGTGTCAGAAATGAATTATGAAAATGTCTTTGGCGCCGTAGGGAAGTAGGTCCCGATGAAATCAGCCACAGTAGCAAATGGATGGTGAATTTGAAACTATTTCTACAAAATAAAGTTAATTGGAAAACTTTAGGAGGCTCAAACTTCTTGTCCCGTTATACAGTTTTCTCTCCAGAGTCTCACAAATTTCTGTAACTCTGGTGCGTCCAAATTTAGCAGGACCTGCAGTCACAGTGATCACATGTACAGGAATAAGACCCAGGTAGAAAAGTACCAGAATTTTCCTTAATTATGTTGCTCTGGAACAAAGTGACAGACAGACCAACCAGTTAATGTCGTCATCGCGGCTGCTAGCAGGACAAAAACGCAATAATTCTCTCTAAGTGGCTGCCTGTTCTGATTTCAGTGCCAACATCTGACGCATGGAATTTATTAAAAGCTGCCTGTCTGCCAGAAAGTGTCAAACTGAATCTTGTATTATCGTATCTTTAGGTCTCTACTGTGTAGAAACATTTTCAGTGAAATTAGATTTACTTCTTTCAGTTCCACGTTTGTCCATTGTAGCTCCATGAACAAGACTATTTCTCACGTTTTAATTTCAGATTATATTTTGTCTTAAATGTAGTTAAGTCAGGTATGGAGTCTTGGTCTCACCATTTCCATTAACTAATGACGCCAATCCAGTGATTTTTGCTCCATACGTAATATGATGCCTGTTTCTATAACTTTTGTAATGCAGGAAAATGTCTGTCTGATGCAGCGAGCACATTCTGTGCACACACACACACACTTATACCGTCTCATTCTATTGTGTTATCTGAGCAGCTGACACACCCACTGCCCCCATTTCCCTCCTATATGGTCGCACTCTCTCTCCCGCCATCCCTCCCTCTCTCTCTCTCTCTCCCGCTCACACACAGGTCATAAGTCAAAAAGGGTTTGAATGGCAGGAAGGGAGTGGGTTTGTTAATACTGGACTTTACTGTAATATATGGTGTGAACTGCTTTCTGTGCCACTGAGCTTTATCTTCACATCTCTCTCTCTCTCTCTGTCTCTCACTCACACAATCTCACATTGTGAGTGCCAACATCTTATCTTCTAATCAGCAGACCTGGGCAGCTCTGTTACCTTCCTTCCCTATTATGGAGGGATTTGAGGTGTGTTTACGTGCTTGTGTGTGTGTGTGTGTGTGTGTGTGTGTGTGTGTGTGTGCTTGTGTGCAATCTGAAGCACCAATCTGTCTTCCGAATTTGCAACACTACATTTCATTATCGTTACAAGCTAAAAGCTGTTGGACAGTGAATAGGAGGCGACATATTTTACCCTCTGTGGTCATCAGTGACTTTATTTGCCCCCATAAAGGCAGTTAGTGGTGTAGTAAGAGAAAAGCACACTGCACATGAACGCATCATATCAGTACAAAATAACCCTGACAGAGTTGAGAGATTGTACCTACTAGTTTTGACCAACGGAGCTCAAACAGAAGCAGAAGAGAAGGAAAAGAACGGAGTCAATGAAAGATCAATAAAACTCCAACATCTAAAGTTTCAGGTTTAAAGTCCTTGATTTGACACTTGGTTTCACTCATCACCACTGGAGCAGCCTGGTTCATCCCTGTGTGAGTCTGAGCACACGAGGATGTACTGTGGAGCTTCTTCTCTGGCATCTACCTTTCTATCATCTACCTTTCTATCATCTATCTTTCTATCATCTATCTTTTTTAGGACATTTGTGAGGAAACTGTTTTACTATCTGAAAACAAAAACATCTTAAAGCTGTGACTGAAAATGGTGATGTGAAGGAAAAAAACACAGAAGATTGTCATTGAAAAACACAGAATGCACAAAAAAATCTAAATCAAATAAAATATTTTTCATTATGTTAATTTTATTTTGACTTCCTCACTCCCTTTAAAAGGCATCAAACACTACACTGTGTGTGTGTGTGTGTTTTCTTACTGGGCTGTCCTGACCTTCCATCATCACACTCCAGGCAGCTGTTTGTTCGTCCTTTGTGGACCTTCCTAGCTGCCTGCTACCGTTCATGACCATATGAACCTCATTCCACATTAAAGACATTCAGTCTTACTGGTGTTGGGCTTGAGACTGTAAAATGAGGCACAGGTCATTTAAAAACGCTGCTTCTGTGTGTGTCCCTGCGGTAGACGTGCTCTACTGTGGTGTAGCAGTGGTTCAGTGTGTTTTTGTTGCTGGTCTTTCTTTGCTGTCTGCATCGTAGAAGTTAATAGCTGAGGTTCGCTTCACTAACACCTGAGGTGGATCTGCGTGGGTTGCTACAATGGACCACACACTTCATAGACGAGTATCTGAGCCCCCCTTGGAACAAATGTTGTGATGTTCTGACATTTAAAGTTGGAGTTTGGTTTGAATCGAATTGAAATTTCAGCAATGTTTTTGCTGAAGGCAATGTGTTCTTTGAAAATGATGAGAGGATAAATGTGTGTGTGAGTTTATTTTCATGTCTGACACTGCTGGTGAGACACAAACAACACAGACAAAAGCAAAGAGACAGCCCAAACACACACATGCACGAGCTGGAATGATTGGCATGCTGTGTGTGTGTGTGTGTGTGTGTATACAGCATGCAACAGACAGTTTGTGGAACAAGAAGAGAGAGAGAGAGAGAACAGGACACCTCACCAGTCTTTCTCTTCCATGTTTGACTGGTTGTTTTATCAAACTGGGTGATGTGCACACCTGTAATGAGAGAGAGAGAGAGAGAGAGAGAGAGAGAGACTCCCATGATAACAGATCATACCAACAACAGACGTACTGGACCTTCATCGTCATGGTAACATGATAATAAACATGGGTTACCATTGTCTTATGGTGTAGAAGTCAAATCGACGATAGTTGTGGAAGTGAATGGATGTGACATGCATACGTGATGTAAGTTACATCAGTCAAAAGTGAAAATATCTGACTCTTGGTTGAACATAGGCTCTTTACACTATGTCACCTGACTTCCTGTTCGCTCCCGTCATAATGACTACTAATAATTATGACGGGAGCCACTAGTCAACGCTGCCCGACTATAAATGTAAATATGGGCTATTCCAACTCGGGTTGGCCTTTACTAGCTCATACATTTGGGACTGATGATACTGCCAGTTCTATAGCCAGATATCAGGGAGATCATCTAATATCAACTGTATATCGACTAAATGCTGGCATATTAATGTTCCATTGTTCCCACATATGGATTTAATATTGTGGTAGTGTAAAACATGGCCAAGTGACCCTGTACACTAACTAATGAAATGAAGAGACTATGCCCTGAACCTTCCTTTATTCAAAGCAAATGATCATATTTCTGTCCTATCAAAGGAAATGGTAATACAAAAGCAAACTTTAAAAAAGCCCTTTACTCATCTTCTTAATGTTTCCATCAGAACTGAGAAATGCAGTGGTAATGCCTATTTGATATGAAGATGTTTTAGAACAGATGTTACATCTCTGGGAGACAAAGCGTCATTCAGACAGTCAGCTACTTGTTCACTGTTAGACAACAGACATACACGTGATGAAGGAAATATAGTAGGTGCAGTGCTTCCTGGATTTAAAGCATGTGATACCAAAAATCACAACATCTTCATTTCAAAACTTTGAACACACAATTTGTCAAGCTGTCGTGGTTTGAATCATATTTAAAGGGTCATGAACAGCACGCTGTGACTGGTGTTATCAAGTCTGTCTTGTCCCCTAAGGAACTCCACACTGGAGTGTCCTTACAGTCAGGTCTAGAAAAACTTTGACAGAGAGCTAATACGTTACCACCATTGCCACATATTGAGTGAATTCAAGATTCTAAGTTTTGCAAACTGATTTGTGATTTTCATTCTGTAAATCTTGTGTTACTTTGGCCAGGACAGTGCTACCTGATCACTTGAAATTAGTAAATCAGTCAAAAGACTGAGAGATAAATAAATCCACCCAGCTGACAGGGCCTGACATCTGCCCCCCCCCCCTTCTCTGTAAAGGCAAATGTGGAGACTGAAAACATCTTAGTTCAATTTAAAAGCCGATGGATGTTTTCATATTTGCATGACGTTAACCTTCATTTATACTCTGCTGTCTGTGTAGCCGCAGGGAGGACGACTCATTCCTGGAGCGTGTCCAAGAAGGAAATGAGGAGGAAACAATAATAATGTTGTATTTTTTGATGAAATGTCTTTATGACTCACCTCTTCAGGATCCTCTGAATGCAGGTCAATTTGAACATGTTCAGTGTTTGAGGAAAGTTTTTCTTCTATTCAAAGATCACACAATACTTTTCGGTATTTTACACCAGAAAATCACATTTTCTTTACAGTACACTAATGTTTTCCTGAATGTGAATGTCCCAACGACTGGTCAGCCACAGGTTTTAGTCTATCTGCTGTGCAATGATAATATATCAAGCGAATATACTGAATATATTTTTGTGAAAGCTGCTTATCCACCGGCTGTCTTTGTTGTCAGGCAGCGGTTTAAGCAAAGTACTCCAGATGCCCATGTTCCCAGTATTGTTTTCCAGCTCCACCTGGGGAATCCTGAGGCATTCCCAAACCAGACAAGATATATAATCCCTCCAGTGTGTTGTGGGTCTGCCCCGGGTTTCCTACCTGTTGGGATGTGCACAAAAACTTCCAAAAGAGGCTTCTGCGAAGTTGGTCAGGTTCAGGAGTTCCTCAAAGTGCTTTATTCACCATATTCCAGTCAGGGTAAGCAGGGGATATTTGCTTTGGTGACCACCAAAGCTGAAGCCCATCTGGTCTCCCAGTACCTGAATCCTCCTTCAAGAGACAGGGGTGTCCTGAAGCAGTATTCAGCCCAAAAGGTCTCTTTATTCAGCCCCGGTGTCCACCAGCAGTTCTTAAATTGCAGCCACATAAGTGACTACAACTCCGAGCAGCTACCTTCACAATAGAACCGAGGAACACGGCCCACCCCAATACCAGGTCCCCAACCCCTCCTGGATGCAAGAGAAGTCCTACCAGAAGTGGGAATTAAAAATTGTTGCAACAGGGGCCTCGTCCAGATGTTCCCAGTTCACCCTGACTACACGTTTGGGTTTAACTGGTCTGTCTGGCAACCCCCCCCCCCCGGTCTGATCCAACTCACCCCCAGATGATCATCAGACGACAGCTCTGCTCCTCTCTTCACCTGAGTGTCCAAGACGTAAGGCTGCAGATCTGATGACGCAACCATTAATTCAATTATTGGTCTTTGGTCCATGTTCTCGTACCAGGAACTCTTCTGAAATGACCGCATGCTCAAATATGGTGTTTGTTATGGCCAGTCCAGGACTAGCACAGATGGTAAACAACAAAGCACCACTCAGCTGTAGATCGGGCAGGCCACTCCTCCTGATCATCCCCGTCCAGGTTTCCTCATCATTACCCATGTAGGCATTGAAGTGCCCCAAACAGAGCTGTACAGTTCCAACCTGCATCCTTTCCAGAGCTCCAGCTGGAGTCTCCATGAAGACTGGGTACTCCGAACTGCTGTTCAGGGTGTAGGACAGCGTCCCTCTAAGAAACTCATAATCCCATAGAGACCTCCATTACAGCGGCCCTCAGAGAGGCGACGCTCCGTGTCCCTGGAACCAATCTGCGAAGCTGCGGGTACACTTAGGTCCCTGCCTTTGAATGCCGCCGGGCTCCAACATCACTGTGTATCCCTGTGGATGACGGGACCACAGGGCTTTGGCTCCATGATGTTTTTACGGCTTGTCCTGACCATTGGCCCAATGGTCTGGCTAATGTGTACACATAGTAAATCAGCATTGTAGTTGGTTGTGAAAAGTATTGCTATGATAAAAGTAAAACCCAGAAGAGAAATGAGTAAACTTAAAGATGGTGACAAAAAACCATGAATTCTATAGTGCCGTGCTGTTGCAGGATGTGAACACCTTTTTTTTCCATCTATTGCATCCATATAATATTTAGTCCTATACAAAAACACCCATTTTGTTTATCCATTTATTTTATCATCTCCTTCATAAATAGTGCTAAACGATATATTTTAAACACTCAAGAACTCCATACAGTGACGTGATAATCTATTCCACTGAGCAGCCTTGACTTGAGCATACAAACCAAGAACATGGAAGTAAAAAAGAAAAAAAAGAGAGAGAACACCAAAATGTGGTTGCAAAACAGGCGGGAATATGAGTGTTTGATGTCACATGTTCTACCCACAGAATATGATTAAGGTACACAAGCCTAAAATGTAAGTATACAGAATACTGATCATTTTATATGGAAAAGTCCAGTATTCAGTAGCCACTGTCTAAATACACAATAATAAAATGTCTAATTATTTATAATTGTGCTGTTGTCTTATAGGAAATTACACGGCAAGGAGGAAAAGTCATTTGTAAACTAAGTAATAATTTGGGGGCATACAAATCGGGGGCTCAGGTTGGAGGTGATTCTGTAGGTAAAATTTACTCCAACCTCCAGTGTTGAGTTTCTCTTGTTGTTACTATTCAAATTGGGTAAAATCTCATTTCATTGTAGAGCTGAAGCCACTGCTCTCTGTGCTCCTGGGACGCGACCACAATACAGTGAATACAACCTTTTAAGATCTCATCAACCTAAATGATGAGCTCATGTCACAGCTGTATTTTCCATCTTTTAACCACTCAGGTAGCTTTGAAAACTCTTCAGCTTTTCTGGGTTGGACATTTTCATAAATACAAATACATTGAAATCAATTAAAGTAGAGCCTGGGGTGTTTCAACACAGATTTTACCCTCGGCTTTCACCTTCAGCCCCAAATTTTACCATTCAACTTCTTACAACCACTTTTTTTTCTGATGCTGAGGTGGATTAGGAGGATTAACCTCAGTATAATATGCATCAGAAGGCACCAAACTAAGTTAACAATGTGCAACATCCAGTATACTTTATTTTACAGATATACTATACATGATACAAAAATATTGATCACAGTGAATTTTCATGGAAAAATACTGAAATTGCAATAAACAGGTTGAAAAATAACATTTAATAAATTATATAATCAATATCTGACATAAGAATACTGAGACATAATTAATACAAAACCCCCCAAATATTTTAAAACAAATTATTTAGACAGTATTTTAAAACAAGTGTTGAGTTTTGACTCTCTCTCTCTCTCCTAAAGTCTTTCCTTCCATTATGGGCTCCGATCCGCAGCTCTCCCATTAAAAAAGAAATCCTTATAGCTGAGTCAGTGCATATCCCACCCTCAAATCACCAGAGTTTCCCATATCTGCACTCCAATCACTAAGATTTCCCCTCGTTCATCAGGGTCCATCCGCTTAGCTGCCACCACAGCTGACGGGGATACTCATAACCAGCAGGTCTACAGGGGATGGATGATGAATTCTACTTGTTAAGTTTGTTATCTGCTCATTAGCATCTTGGCGCGGCGTTGGCCGGCGGTTAGTCCAGCCGTCTCCAGTGGGACGGCACGCAGCGACAAACCTCCTCGCTGAAGGAGAAACCTGGTTCACACCTTCGCCTCCTCACCTCACAGGGAGGCCTGAGACAACTGCAATGAAAAACCAGACAAAAGAGGATTTAGCCTCAAAACAAATGACAGTAAAATATCTAGATCAGCTTCTTGATAGGTGAGTAAGAAAACATTTAAACCATATTTACATGGCGAGACTAAGTCTTTTCTATAAATACTAAATGGTCTAACTTTGTATGCAGAAAAAAAAAAAGCACCACTGAATTCATGAACTGTGCTTCAGCTGGTGAGTCAGGAGTAATCATATTTGAGTCTTTTCCACGGTTAGAGATAGAAAGCAGCGGACGTAATGCTCAGATTACCACACATTGGAAACTGTGGAATGGAGGATAAATCTGTGGGAGCAGCGAATGTGCATCAGTGAATTGCACGGCAATGTGACTGTTAGAAAATGATCGCCAGATCTTTGGATATCTTGGCTGCAAAGTTGAAATACTGACCTAAGGGCAACAGTGCAGCTCATGCAATGTCAAAAACAGAAAGGGATTATCCTCTGGAGAGCATGTACAGTATATGCACAGTAAATTTAGCTGCAATCAGCCGATTTGATTTTGATATTTCTTCTCTACAACAATCAGGCTTGGTGATGATACTGTGCATGTCATTAGTTTTGCAGGTATTTGGACAGTTTATCATTTCAATAGTTTCTGAAATGATCATATTTGAAAGTCCAGGCCTGTTCGCTGTAATGTAGCTACAGTGCCATCCATCCAGGATGTACTGGTTCAGCCTCCAGCCTCCACAACACCACACAACTGTTTCAGAAAATGGATTGAATAATGGAGAGTTTTAGTGCAAACTAACTGAATACCTGCCAATAAATATTGATTTGAATGAATTTGGTAGCAGTGCTTTTTATTTTTTTAGTTCCATCACAAATTACAACTGCGGCTGAAGCCCTTTATCCCCTTATTGAAATCACATGATCCATTTATTGTATGATGGCGTGTGTTTGATTGCACATTTACTGTAGAATAATTTATCTGAATAGTTCGTTAATGGAAAGCAGTCAACCTGAAACCTGAGTTCAAAGTAATGTTCACATCTAATTCCTCATCAGTGTGAATGAAAACTAAAGATTTACTTTTTGTCTTCCACATCCATGATTGTTGCATGTGCTCCACTGTTTCCCCGGTTTTAAGTAGCTGCTGCAAATGATTGATCTGCTGCGCAAAGACAAACAGCAACTCCTTTTGTGTGCGTCTAAAGGTCAAAGGTTATAACTAAGGTTTAGATTTCATAGCAGTAAAAACTACAGCCGTCAGAACTACTGTGTGATTTACAGCCCATGTCTGAGCTACTGCAGCTTTCACCAGAGCAGGATGTCAAAGATGAAGAACAGTTTTACAGTCTGACCATCACCTTTGATGCAGATATTGTTCTTTGGCATAATAACAAACTGTGGTTTAAATCCTGTTTCAGGGGATTTTAGCCTAAAAAGAATCAAATTAAGTTAAGTAATGGTGACTACCTGTTCGTTTTTGGACATAGTTATATTCCACCACTGATACTGACTTACATCTATACTGATTTCTAAGTACATTTACTCAATTTTGAGGTATATATATATATATATATATATATATATATATATATATATATATATATATTATATCATTCTGACATGGCTACCAAAAGTAGCATGATGCTAATACTTTTGTTCCTCCAGTGATGTTTCTTCCATCACTGGTCAGTATTGGTAACGTAATAACAGCCCTAAAACCTTAGTGGTCATATGTGGCCATGGTCAATTAAACAGGCCAATGAACCCATGATGAAATGCACAGAGGAGTTCTCACACACGCTCCCTCTCGGACACACATGATCACAGTCTGATATTCAGGAACACGTGCCAGATCCCAGACACTAGATTCCTTCCGCTGTGTTATACTCATAAATCACTCTCAAACAAGGTCACCGAGGGTCAAGACCTGACTGGATGGATGGATGTGTGTGCATGTGTGTGTGTTCCCTCCTGTGCAGGGAGAGGAAATGGTTAAGTGACAGCTAAGAGAAGTCATTAGCACACTGAGGTCTTGTATTACACACCAGTAACCACTCAGAGCTTTCCCCTGGCTAAACACAGCCACTAGCATTAGCCGTGTGTGTGATGCAATGACCTCACTACTGACACCCACAAGAACCCAAAGCCTCAGCATCACAGCAACAATGTAGAAATAACGTATGCTATTTAGGTTATTTAATAAAAAACTAAGTGGTGCATGACAAAAGCTTTAGTTCCAAGCCAACACACTTGGCTGCAGATAAAAACAAGGCGACGTGATGTTAATAAAATTGTATGATGTTCCTGAGATGTACAAATTCTCTGTATAGCCATGAAATATTTCTTGACCAGCAGTCCGGATGGATGGATGGCAGCACTAGGATTCTTTGGTGACTACATGGTCACTGACACCTCTCACTCTTCTCTTCCTTCCCCACATCAGGTTCTCTGGGGCAGTTACAATAAATAACCCCTAAATAAACTGTATAACCCCGGCAGCACTACGTGACGCTCACCTGTGGCCAACGGGCTTTTCTCTGTTGGTGGCTAGTCTTCGTAACATTACATTAACCTTACAATAACGTTGGCTAGCTCCAAAAACTAGAACAACGAGAACACGAACATAGTAGGATGAGGGCACCACAGAGCTTTGAAATTCAAATCCTACCCAACAAGTAGCAACTACAGGCTTGGACCAGCAAGCTAATGTTAGCATCATCATATGCTACTTATCATTATATTGTAATATAATGATAATATTGTTTTATGTGTTTTATTTGCTCTAATAATTTAATTTTCTGTCCCCTTACTGAAATAAATGCAGGCTGTGAACATCAGCAATATCTACTAGTATCTTTCATTCACTGTAGAAATTCAGAATATGATAATTTGCTGATGAAGGAAGAAACACACAGCAACATGTGGACAGTATAGATGTATGGATGGATGGAGTGACAGATGAATAGATTGAGTCACTGGATGGATGAATGTGATACAGGATCTGCTCCCTGTGTTGCTGGTTTCATCTAGAAATGTTATTTTCTTTAAGGCTTGAGCAAATATCATTAATCTATTACCTATTGCTCTGTATTTACTCAGTGGTAGACATGTGCTCCGTACAGATGATCTCAAAGACTGTTTCATTTTGTAGGTGTCAGCTGGTCTTGTCCCTAGCTTTCTATACCTTTTAGCAGTGTGTCCTCTCCCGCTACACAACAGGTGGTGCTGAACTCATCCCTCCTTACCTGCATGTGGCTTGGTGAAACCTCCTTCCCTTTAGGAAACACTTATTGGGGGACTCGTTGCATTCGCAGGAACACTTTGTTCTATTGAGGGGCTGGTGCCTGGGACACGTCTTGCTGCATGTGCACTGGCAGGTGTCCTTGTTGAAGACATGGCTCGGTGGACAAGAGGAAGCAGGTGGGATGTTGCAAACGCACTGGCAGGTGTTGCGGTCGAGGTGTCGGTTTGGGCCGCAGTCTTGTGTTTGAACGCCACGCTGACACACGCACTGACACGACTCCACATCCAGTTCCTTGCCTGGGCCACACACATCTGCCGAGAATATGTCTGCAGAGACAGAGAGAGAGGGAATAAATAATAAATAAATAGGAGAGTGGATGCAAAGAGTGCTCTGACAGTCAGTCGAGTTCAAATGACTCAGTTTTATGACATATTATTAATATCACAATATAAAATGTATTGCAGTCCTGAAGTAGGGTTTCCCATCACCACTGCTACAGTGTGGTATGTGGATGAACAACATTTAGCTATCCCTAAACATAAAGTTATGTACAAAGCTACTGTAGAACGGAACAAGTTAACGGGATAGAATCAAAACTTCTCACACGTTCAAGAATCAAATGTAGCTAAAGCAGATTATATGACTGAATATATATACAGTATATATGTTTTTCTATCTGATGTCCTCTAAGTTTTCATCACTTCTATGCTGTGCACTTGTAATAATTAGTTGTCATTTGTCTGTAATTGTCTGGTTTGCCTTTATTTTGTTTCTATCACACGTGGTAATTTGAACCATGTAGCTGCAACTAGCAGGTCTATAGCTCGCTCTGTCGGCTGGTTGGTTGATTTGTCGCTCCACAAAGATTTCCCCACCCTTTGCCAGCCACAGTTTTCGCCCTAGCGAAAAGTCAAAATGTCAAATGTGTGTGTGAAGGTGTGTGTTTGTGTTCATGTCAGCTGGCGAAAAGGAGGTGTGGCAGTGGGAGAAGCCTACAACAAAAGGCTGCATAACTTCTGAACCGATTCTCGTAACGTGGCCAAATGTTGTAGAAAGACACACACACACACACACAGATATGCACATATATCTGTATACCCCCCCTCCCCCCTACAATTTAACCACACCATTACTGTAACTCATGACCCATTTCTTGTGGGAGACTTTTGAGGAAGGGAACATTGTCCTCAGCAGAGAGTTGTCTTTGTTTCCTCACTTTCTTTGGCCAAATATACAACATAGAAAGAATTTCACATCCAAACAGGACTTTGGGAGTCTTTTGCATCACAGCACAACACTTCACAACACTTATTAAGATCAGGTTAAAGAAAAAGAAGATTCTAAAGAAGTTAAAAAATAATAAACCAACTTCTTTTTGCGACACAAAGTTTTGTATTTGTTGCACGACCCAACACAACAAATGAACACTTCTATATTCTCGAAAAAGTTTGTTTTGTTTTACATTTTTAGTCCACAGGAGCACTTGAGATTTGCCACTGGGTCAAGTGTTTGTGAGGCTGTGTGTGTGGATGCATTATGTGTTTATGTTGTGTTTGGTTATTGATTGTTGTTTTAAATCAGCTGCTTTATTTTATTCATTTTACCTGTTTTTGAAAATGCTCACTTTTCGTGAATGTACTCATGCTTTTATTTGGACATATTTTACTGTGTGGACCTCAGAATTGATTAGCAACTCAGCTAAAAGTCACCCATTAAAATAAACAGTGTTAGCTCCTCAACGTTAAAGTGCCATATCAACAGATCAAGTCTCACCACGGGCATAACCTTCGTACTACATCCATTCAATTAGAGAGCTGTGATACATATCAGAAATTCAAAAATATACATGTTGCAGAAGTAAAATATATTTGACTTGTTGCCCCATAATAAGTACAAGATAAATCTGAAACCGCATATGTACACAATAAAAGTTCATGCTTAAGTTTGCAACATATAAACACAGTACATAAGTATTATGTGTGTAATATGAACATAAGGTTGTTGAGTGAAACGCAAAGGTTACACTTGTGGTCACTGGCTGCTGTGAAGTCTAAGAAAACAAATGATATCCTATGCAAAACACTGCTGTTAATGTCAGCCATTACTGAAAACACATCTGCATGTAAAAACCGTGTGTGTGACAGTTGTTTGACGACGCCGATAAACTGTGAAATTGAGACATTCCTGAGATGAACTGGCAGCGTTCTCTCTCTCTTGTCAGGAATAACACAGATGGTTCCCTTTCATTACTGGCAAATCATCCTTTACTGAAAAATACAAGAAGAGACAGAGAGAGAGCAACGGGAGGTCTGGCAAATGGATGTTCAGACTGTTCCATACACACATACTGTGTGTGTGTGGGTGAGTGTGTGTACATGAACAAACACAGATAACAAAGACACACAGTTTACAGTTGACAAAATGCAAGCTGTGTCTACTCCAGCATTGCAGCATGTGCTTACACAGACTTGAACAGCCTAAATCAATGTAATGAGCTTCAATGGGGCTTTATTTACACACAGTTACACCGCGGACAACCAAGGAATACAATCTTCACTACAATATATTATGTGGACGTTTTGATAGCAATTCATTCCCTAGAATTATATAAATTCAAATGTATTATTTATGCCCTGGATGACGTGTCAAAGATGACTTCACATTGTGTTTCATTGCCAAAAACCAGAAGTACATCCACACTTCCTTTTTCCTCTCCAGTCTAAAGCTCCGCCCAGGTCTTCTTCTACACCTGATTAGCCCAGATTCCCTGAATGAGGTGCATCTAGCCCAGGATGGATAGATAACAGAAGATAATAACTTGGGGCTTTTATTCAAAAGATGGTGTTTGCATGAAATTTTGGGTCACTGGTGGAGTATTTTTACCCCCGTAGGACCGACCACTGCTGGGGCATAACAGCTTAGAGACTTTAACAACCTAAATCAATGTAATGGGCTTCAATGGAGCTTTATTTACACAGAGGACATGCCAAAGACAACATCACATAATGCTTCACTGCCAAAACCAGGAGTACATCCACACATCCAAAAAAAGAGTGTCAAGGGGACAAACACAAGTGGAAAGACGGCGATAATTACATTGTACTATTATAAGCATCCAATGTTGGCAGTCTGGTTTAAGAAAGTTAAAACTATTAAAGTCATGAGGAAGTTTCCAGCCAGGAAATGTTGGACGTGGGTAAGATGTGGTTTGTGGATTTTGATACTACTGAAAGATTTAAATGGCATATCGTATTGACAGAGCAGTTTGTCCAATCCAGATCTAAAGAAAGATACAAAAAAGACTATGATTATGCAGGATCACATTGTGCTGATGCATTGTGGGTTAGCTGACAATCTTGTGTTTAACTCGGGCAGTGACACAGGCAGAGGTCAGTTTTCTGCAAACACACACACACACACACACACACACACACAAACACTAGCCACTACTGGAGTGTTATCTCTGTGGAAACTTACTCCACCCTAAATTACTCCATCCCAGAATATTATATGAAAGCCATGTTTGGAAAAATGGTGTCATGTTTTTGGGAAGCTACCGTTCACTGTTTCTGTCCACAAACTTTCAACCTCTATGCACGGATACTATCAATACTATCGTCAACTACAACACAATCCAAGTGTGCTGTCAGCTACACTCTATCTTGTGTTAGTATTACACCCACACCAGGGGGGGGCCGCCTGATATATCCGTTAACATTAACTGTACGAGAAGTTAAAAATTGCTTGGTACCTTTATAGCAGTAGTCAACAAAAACTGTTTTAGACTCAATACAAGGCCTCTTTGACAAACCAGAGTTACGTCCGCAGCCCAGCCAGTGTGCTGCAGTCGGTTCCTGGGGATGGACGGCCCGGGAGCCGGGTGGCTTGCTGCTGAGTTAATGGAGTGGAGGATGAAGTTGTTGGAAGGTAAAACTACAAATGAAGGACTTTCTGGGTCTTAGAATTGAAGTTTAAAACATTCAAATATCAACTAACAATATCAACAAATGTGAAGAAATAACAGTATTGACATTGTGGGCGGCTGTGGTCCGATCAGTCGTCTAGTTGAAATGACTATGACTACCAAGACATCTATGCACTGTGTTCATATCTACTGAAGTTAGCATGGTAACCAGCTTGACCCCGGCCTGTCCAGTAATACCTCAAGGGTGATAATGAGTCACGGTAGCGACAGCATGGGGGTCAGGTGGTTTGCTGCCTGATTTATGGAGTGAAGGATGAAGTTGTTGGAAGGTAAAACCATAAATGATGGACTTTCTGACTCTTAGGATGGAACGTGCCTCTTCCGCTTTCTCTTACCGATGAAACTTCAGGCCAACCTCCACTCATTACATCACCGAGCGTTACTGGCCAGGCTTCACCCGTAACAGACAGTCCACCTGTATGCAACCATGAACAGGATGTGATGTAGTTCATTGGCTGTTGTAGCAAGTACATATCCCACATATGTGCTAAAACCTGTGTGTGTTTGCAGAAAACTGACCTCTGCCTGTGTCACTCTGAGTCAAACACAAGATTGTCAGCTAACCCACAATGCATCAGCACTGTGTGTGTGTGTGTGTGTCTGTGGGTGTTTATCATGGTAAAGACGGTATTGTAAACCAGTATACTGCCAACAGCTACCTTGTTTTTTTCCGTCTGTCCCCCTTCCTGTGGAAGAGGGGAGGCTGACTAGATCGGGTCCATCAAGTTTCATCACTATCTGGCAATTGCTCAATGTCCTCCTTGATACATGTTCTTCATATTTGAACTGTATCCACTCAATATTTTGCCATTCTGATTTTTTCCGTAATGTGATTTTACCTTTGTTATACAGGCCTGTCTGTCCTGGGCTAGGACCATCAATGGACACACAGTTTTTAGTTTCTGTCTTTATCTACCAAGTTCAGCCCGACTCTCCTTTTGGGCTGAGCTTTGGGCCTTTTTCTTCTGTAAAGTTTCATGTCTTCGTAATGCACCACAAGGCCTCACATTTCTTTTTCATAACGACACGATCATCCATCTTCATCTGTGCCGTCTTACCCAGACACCATCCCGTCATGCTCACTCTGTCATGCTTACTCTCTATGTCAAGGTCATTTCCTGCCTGTTCAGACATGTGAACACATGTTCTGGGGAAATCTGACATGCAGTTATTATTTCCTAATATTAAGACATGTTTTAATGGACTCATTCCAAACCACATGCCAAATTTAAATTGTATGTCCTAATCTTTGAGGGGTGACTTTGGGGTCTCTCTCCATCATGATGAGTGTCTGTGAAGATTCGGAGCGATGTAGGGGGAGTCCGTCTACATATTAATCAAGTAGCACAGAGAGATTAAGACATGTGTCCTTGATATACTCAACAGAATCACAATCAGGTTTACTGCCAAGTACGTTTTCACTTTACAAGGAATCTGGCTTTGCATGTATTTTGTATATAGGTGCATAATCAAGAAATACATGTCTTCCCTTCCCACAGCAGAAGGATGAGGTACGAGTGGAAGGAAAGGCTTTAGAGCAGTGCGTGACGCGGCTTTAAGGATGGGCCATGGGTGACTTATCACATCATTGTTCATTTTCCCTGCATTTCTAATGGAGTTTCAGCAAATTTGAAAAAAAAAACAAACAATGGCATTTACATTAAAAATGTTAAAAGTGTGTAAAGAAATACTGATACATCTGAGCCCTCAGTGCTCGTCGGCCAGCAGCTTAACAGACAGGCTTTGGCTGCTTCTGAAATACTGATAGCATTTCATTTCATTTCCCAACAGAGCACTCACTGTGGTATCGTACATTACAAATATCACATACTGTGCATGTGATTTGGTTCACTTACGTCTGGTGAATGTAAAACAAGACGAGGAGGTGGCTGTGAGTGGAGTCAGACCGTCCTGCAGGGTCGTGCTCTCTCTCCCCATATCAACGTCCCTGCTGCCTTTTTGTGTCTTGTGCACCATAAATATAAGCTACTTTAAATTTTGAGGAAAATGAAAGAAATTCATTGAACACAAACAAGTGTGTTTAATGTTAATTGTTGTTTTCTTTCAGTGAAATATCTAACTGTCAATCTGCAGAGAACCTGCTGGTTTTTATACAGCTGGTGACTGACTGTGGGCCTACATTATTCAGTTTAACGCTCATATAAAATAATATAATGTCGCTAAAATTGATAAACATCTGTGTACAAATATGGATATTATATTGAGACTTGGATTGGACACCCCGTACCCTAAAAACTTTTGGGAGTTGGGAGTTATGAGCTTTATTTTAAGATGCACAGTTATTCAAAAATTATTTTTATTGATTTTCCCTTATTTCTAAATGCAGCCCTTCTTTTACTTAATAAGACAAGAACGTTGTTCCTCTCTGCAGTATTGTGTGTCTGGTTACTTAAATGTTAAGTGACAATAAATATTGTCAAAATGTTTTTGAATCATACTGAATTTATTTGATTTGACAGCCAGTTATTGATCACATGCAGACGTTGATACAACGACTAGGCTACATCAACATGTATCACACTAACTCCAGTAAGACATTAAGACATTATGACGTTCCGGACCTTTGCTTTAATACATCTCCTCTGACTGGACCTTTTTGAATTTTAGTTGAATAACCCTGTCCTACGGGGACGATGACGTCTGTCACAGTTATTCTAATCTTACCCATCAGCCACCAAATCAGGCTTTTTCTCTCTCAATTTGGTTTGAAATCAAATTCAGCACTACAAAGAATGTGCTGCTCTCCCTCCCAGACAAATGGTTTTAGCTCTGTTATGTGTAAGTGTGTGTTTGCATGTGTGAGTGTCTGTGGAATCTGTTACTCTTGGGGTCCCCACATTCTTCCGCGTCTCACTTGTTTACACTGAGCCCAGAGTGTTATCATAGCCAAACACACACACACACACACACACACACACACACACACATACAGACTCTCAACAAACACTTTGCAGTCATAAATACTCCTCAGCGAACACATGAACATTCTCCTGCCAAAAAGACTAACACAGAGAAAAATGGCTTCACTCACAGTGTGTGTTTATTTCAGTGTTTGGTATGTGTGTCCCTACAGGCCTTGGGAACACGTCACCACGCAGCAGCGAGCTACCGTTATCTCTACTGTGCTGTATAGGTCCATCTGCAGCGTTGGCTTTTCAGCGTTGAACTTTTTTTTTTATCCGATCGTAAAAGTTAGCTCCTGTTTTTCTGCCTGGCTCATACACGTGTTCCAAGTTGGATTCGCCAAACTCTGATAACTGCACGAGCTTTCTCGATCCTTGCGACAAATGCCACCTGCTCACGAGACATCACCAGCATTTGCGAGACCTGATCATTACCGTAATCATATTTGCCTCGATGCTGGTATTGGAACGTTTGCGCTATTTTTTTTTTTTTTTTGTGGATTACCTGAAAGCTAGCTTGGCATTTCTGTACTGTTTGATCTGCAATAAGCTCATTTAAGCAGCTGAATCTACCTAACCAATGAGTCTAGCTGTGCGTCAATGCCATATTATCTCAGAGTGGCAACAAAAAAGAAGAGGGGCAGATTGGCAGGAGGCTAAAGCAATGAGTCCATTTTTCCTTTGCACAGTGGCCTTTGCCATCCTAACAGTTAACAGCTTCTGTTAGGTTGGAGAAATGCTGCGTGGCCACCTTCCAGCTCCCTCGTGTAGACATTATTTGAGATCATTATTATGGGAGCTCCCATTGGTGCATTTAGCTGACAGTGCTGTGTAAACAGCAGCTGATGTTTCCACATTAAATGCTGTTTTCCTGTCTTCATCATTAATTACAACTATTCAGGTATTAAGGACACACAAAATCACATGGCCACACACACACAGCTTCCAGTAGCTCTGTCAGCTACTCTGCAATTACGGTTTCCTCTCCAATGTTTTCTGAACATAAATCTGTTGGTGTGCAAATGTGCAAACACTCACCAAGGTGCTGCTGGGAGGGCCTTGGAGGAGGCAGCGGTGGAGGAGGGGGACTGTGGAGCACACTGGCAGCCACGCTGACGCACCGACACTGCCTGCTGCTCCAAGTCTGACCAGGAGGACACGTCCTGTTGGCTATTGGACACCTTCAACAAAGGGCGACAGAGAGAAAAGACACTTAAAAGAGACATAATTAGCTCTAACACCATCAGAGGTGGTTTCCTTACAGCTCCACACACATTGCCTGGTCATGGTAACAGCACAGTTTCATACTATAAAACAGTGGCATCCCAGTGGTCACTAATAAATAACGTTACTAATCTCCCCTGCAGAGGTCAGAGCGTCTCTTACAACTACTTTGCACCCTTTTTGATCTTTGCAAAATTAACTGTGAATTGTCAATGGTTTTTATTGTGTAAGTCAAATAGATTTTTTTGGTCACTTGGGATCATAGGAAACAAGTTGGGAAATTAGCTTTTTAGCAAACAATCACTTATGTGCACATCCGGCGGACACACTGCTCCACTGTGTTCACCAGCAGGGTGTTAACTGGGTCTGCCCGCTGTTTGGTGCAGGACAGGTAGTGTACCCAGGAGAGCTGCAGATTCAGGTGATAATGCCTCCGTGCAAAAACTACCAACTCTAGCCACTTTAAGTTTATGTCAGATCAGCAGCTGAGTCAGTATTTACCAACACTGCATTCATACATAACAGCAAAGTTTATCAGTTCCAGTAAGTTCAGATTCCCTTAAACTAAAATGACAATAGTTAGCATTAACGTTTTTAACTGTAGTTGTGCTTAAGTTGCAGGTGAGAATTCATCAGGCTTTGGGTGACGCAGAATCTTGGTACATTTGGTCTTCAGGTCCTTTTTTTCTTTGTACTTTAGGATTTCTGGGTGTTACTTGTGTCTTTGTTGTGCTGTTGATTTGTCCAACTGGTGAAGCTGCTTTCTATTTGTTCATTATTCAGTTTATTCAGTGAAATCTGCTTCAGGCAGGTGGCCAAACTGACATGAGTGATGATGAGGAGCGTGCTATGAAGACTACTTTCATCATTAATGCCCACACACCTTTTCTACATGTTCGTCTAACCTTTTCGTTATTGTCCGATGATTTGCTGTGTCTTTAAAGCACAACTTACAGATACAGAAGCAGGCTTTAAACGTTTAACCAGAGAGGGCAGCAAAATACTGCTTTTCAGCCAATATTAAGAAACTCTTAATACCAGTAACAGTAAAGTTCTAAATCCTCCAAGTTTCTCCAACAAATTAGGTCAAATCACATCTTAAAGATTAATTACACGTGATCTTTGAAATGTTTATAGCAAAGTCTAAATAACAGTAAACCAGTTTCATCCGAGCCAAAAAAAACGTCATCTCTTTCTATCTGATCTCCAGGAGTTGCCTGGGACAAAAACCGGGCACTTAATTGGTTCAAGGAATGGCATTCCTCAGATCTGCAAGCATGTGAATGTTAACTCTCTTAACCCACTGCCCACGATAAGCCATTTCAAGGACTGTAGACAAATAAACACCTTGATCAAAGGAGGGTTCTTGGGTCAGCTTCAATCGGACGGTCAGGAGGGAGAGGGAAGTATCAGAGGATTATCTTTGATGAGATGTCTCCAGGATTTCAAATTTAAAAAAAAGATTTCTGGGATTTCAACTGCCTCGTGTCACCGTTTGGAACCAGAAGTGCTTTCATACGGTGGCAGCTGCCTTTATCCGGCTTTAGAAATGTAAACAGCTCTTTGTTATGGAATATGATGCAGCAGAACCATTAAAGAGATTATTATTGTGCTGTCTCTCTTCCATTGGACCATTTTCTAACACACTTCCCCTTGGAGTACAACAGTTTTCAGCAATGTTGCTCTGCAACAAATCCATAAGCCCAAACCTGCAAAAGAGCATCTTATCCACCATAAGCAAGATGTTTTAGGGTGAAGCCCACACACATGGACTATTTTTAGATATAAAGTTACAAGAATGTTGATCTAATGATGGCGTTAGAAGAGAGCATGAAGGCTATGGGGAAATCACACCATGGGAAGGCACCAATGTGTTGGTGTATTTATCACTATTAATTAGCTCCTATGCTCCTACCATTTGCAGGACATTTTAATGATGAACTGATTCTATTTTATTGAGAATAGTTAAGTTGATTAGTAGGCTGGAAGGAAGCAGATAGTAGGCAAATAAACATCCCCATCAAAGACAAAGACAAGCCTCTTGGGTCAACTTCAGATAGGTGGAGAAAGTCACTGCTATCTTTCTGTGGCTACAGCAGATCTGCTGTTTGCTATGTTAAGACCACATGACCTTGGTGTTTGTTTTCTCTTGGTAAATGCTTTCTGTTTTCTTTTTCCCCATTCTGCTTTCATCATTTTTCTTTTCAGTCTCTCTCTCACTTCATTTCTTCCCCTACGACTGTTTTTTTTTTTTTTTTTTTCAGTGTTAGGGCTCATAGTGTTTCTCATTGCCATTGCCCATTGCCATCAACTATGGTCTTCTAGCTGACGGTTGGTCCAAGTAATACATGTATTTCTTTAAAGATCTGTGGATTATCATTACAGCCTCATGTAGAGCGTGACTTTGGATAAAGTGACGTAAGCTGGTAGGCTGCAGTATTTACTGTAATCACTTTGTAATGAGTTAAAGTAGCTCACTGGGAAGCGTCACAATAACAGGAAACCACCAAATACACGAGAATTTTGAAATAAAAGCTGCAGCAGACTGTGACATTCCACTGTGCACTTGTCATGAGCAACCAATGATGAAAGTGAATCTCAATAGGACACACACACACACACACACTCTCTCTCTCTACAGGAAGTGACCAGACTGAGGGTTATCAACTGATTCATGATGATTAAAAGATCCCTCAGATGTTCACGGCCCCCTGAGACAGATTCTCCAAGAGAACATGGGTATGTGTCATTAGGTGTGTTCTAGGTTTGGCCATCCACTTATGAAGATGTTTTTCCTGAGCAGGTCAATTGTTGAGCACTGGAACAGCAAAGTCTAAGACGGCAGAGACGGGTGTGGTCACAGTCGGACAGGCTGCACACAGACTACAGCACTATTGTGGAGGTGAAATGAAATGTTACAGCCCCCTTTTACAGCGAATAGATTAGGCAACGACTTAAACACTTGCCTTTGTTTTCTTCTCTAAATAAGTTTAAGTTAGTAATAAGTTAGTCCGTAAGTTAAGTCAATCTGGAGGTTTGATACATCCTGTCTGATCGTCTCACTGCTTCTCGGCGTAGCCAAGTCTCCATTTCCAAGCTACGATGTTGGTGAGTAAAATGTTGTAATAACCAATAAGAATGATAAACAAAACTAAAAAAAAAAAAACCAAGACTGTAGAACAACCTGAGTTTACATGAATGTTTTTGGTGGCCTCATGCCCAAAAAATAAAATATTAAATAAAATAGAATATTTGTAATATAAATGTCTTCACATGAACTCTCCTTCAGCCACTAGAACAAAATGTCAGCTTCCACAAAATATGTATCATAAGAGGACAAATGCACCTCAGTGACCTCAGTCATTTTCCCTTGGATGGTACCATTGACAGAACAGCCTCCAGCATAACTAAACACGATTAGCACTTTCTTTGGAGCTCAAACTAATAGACTGATAGTAAAGATAACAAAATGGTAAAAACACTACCACACATTCACTGTTAATAACGAGTTATGACAGTCATCACCTGACTGAAGGAAAAGTAAAGCTGTAATACAGAGAGATTTTTATATTTGATCTATTCTGCATGTGGCCAAAGAGCTCCCTTTATTACCTGTCAGACACACAAAAGCCTTCAAGCAACTATTTGTTGCTTTAATAAAGGAAGGCTGAAATATAACATGAATGGGGATGAGTTACATTTGAGATACCCCCTGCTTTTCCCATGAAATACACTCTTCCCATTCAACAAAGTACATGACTCAGTTTTTGTACATGTCCTTCCAGCCACAGACAGCTGGTATTTCTGGTTATCAGTAAAGTCAGCTGCTGTTAGATACGGTTACACAACCAACATACAGTATAACCCAGAAGACTTCATAACCCATTACCTCCTGAGTCAAATTATTTCTGTTGGTTATTGATATCAACTTAACAAATACTGTCAAAAAAATTCTGATCATCATTGTAGTGAAAACAAACTCCCGCCTGATGCTGAAATTACTTCGGAAACCAGATACCTTGTTTGGATTTCCACAAACTTCCAAGAAAAATATACATCCTACAAAAAATACTACACACACACACACACACACACACACACAGAGAGTCAATTATACAAAACACCAGAGTGTGAAAATAGTCCTGCTAGAAAGCAACATTTAGGGAACTGTTGAGCTGGACACAGAGACGGACAGCAGGCGGTGAGTCTGCACACAGACGTATGCTTGAAGTTGTGAAAGAGTCTGGCGATGAGAAGAGACACAGTGTGGTTTCAATTAGAGCTGCAGTGGCACGAACAAGAAAACAGACACACACACACACACACACACACACACACACACACACACACTGATGGGGGGCAGAGAGGAAAGAAAAGTGAAAGAAAAGGCTGGAGAGTGGACAGGACAAAGAGAGAGAGGTTTTTTGGGAAAAAGTCTTCACCTAATGTGAAACATACGTGTGCTTCACGCTTACGTGTGTGTGTGTGTGTGTGTGTGTGTGTGTGTGTGTTCTCACGCGTTGGATGATTTGTAGGTGTGAAAATGTCTATAATGCATTTCCTTTTCCAGCCATAATCTGACACATTGTGTTTAACACAACAGCTCCGTGTGTGTGTTCGTGTGTGTGTGTGTGTGTATTGTCGAATACCAGCACGTATCTGCATTCCTCTGATGTCACAAGTGGTCTCGCTCACACACACACACACACACACACACACACACACACACACACACAGGATCACAGCCTATCAATGGGAGTGAGGTGGATTTCGCGAGCCACTAAAACAAAAAGTGCACCACAAAAACACCCCGTTGTAGATCTTTAAGGAGCGAAGAGAACTGATCTCTTTAATGAGTGAATCTGAAAGCCTGAAGCTGTTTAAATGGATAGGATTTCCATTTCATGAGCGGAATATCAGTCATATTATTGCAGATCATCATGTTACATATCCTGCAGGTTACACTCAAATGATGTATCTTTCATATACACTCACACTAAGCCTTCACGTCGTTCCCTGATTTAGATTTATTGTGTTATTGGGTCTATGGCACATACAGTATAAGTGCACATTCAATATTGAGCAGGTCATTAGTCTCCTGTAGTGAACCCCACCCAGAGACACACACACACACACACACTTCTAGCAACATCTACTTAGATTTCACACGCAGCAGGATCTGACCTTCGTTCGTCACACCGCTCATTCACCTGATTTGAAAAATGAATGGGACTAGAAAAAGAGCTGAGCATGCAGTGGAGACTCCTCTGCTTCACAATGTGTGCAATGTGTCTGCCTCAGGAGCTTCCTCCACATTAACTCCAAGTGTGTAGAGCTATAAACAGAAGATATATCGACTGCTATCACTTCCTTTCTGTTTATTTCTATCACATTATTGCAGGTTTATACATTTCTACTACAGACAGAAGAGCTAAAGATTAAAGATATGGCAGTACTGACATACACAGAATGCGAGCAGATAAGAAATAGCTGTTCTGAAATGCAAAAGATGTGTTTGAGGTCATTAAGAACAGAGCTCTGTGCATAGATTGTCCCCCAGAGTACTGAAAAGTTTATTTCTACACTGTAAAATGATTGTAACTGTCCTTTTCAGTGGTTGCAGAAACAAATTCAAGAGATCTTTGCATAAAATGCAAGTTATTATTATTTCTAAATGACAAAATGTGAGAAATGAAATAAGAGAAAAAAGCAAAAATGATGAGAAGTCTAAATTGTGTGATGGGCGGTAAAAATCAGTTGTGATATACGTGCAACTTTAAGTATGTTTCCATCATGAGCACCGTAAGTGCATTTAGTGGCATGTGACTGAAGAATTATCACCATCAACTGTTAATCTCCATGTGATTCACATAACAGCGGTGAAATTTGGTTAAACTTCACTACATTTGGATGGAAACCTAGAATCTAAAAACTAAAAGCCACCAAATTGTAGAATTTTGATTTAATTCTGCATCTTTAAATTAACCAACTAAAATTTTGCCAAAAAAAATGAGACAATTGTGAAAATCAGTGCAGTCTATGTGCTGCGTTCTGCCTAGTTGTTCTCCAAATAGACCAGTTTTGTTCTGTCCTCAGTGCGGTTGTAAAACTGGCTGATTAGTTGACTTGCCCAGATTTTGTGTTTTTAATGTGTTTCTTGTGTGTAACTTGCTGCTCTGTTGTGCTGTAGCTTACAGACAGCAGCTAAAGTCAAAGTGTTTTTTCCCCACATCTATGTCTGGTCTGGTGCCACCGATCTTGAAAGAATATTGATGTCGTGTTGGAATATACAATTGGAAGTCTGCACGAGGGCTTTTATTTTGACAACTGACCGGATTGTCTTTGCCATTTGTTTGTCTGACTTCCTGTCTGCATCATCTGCTCTGCGCTGTGGATGCGGTCGGGCCGTGGCCAGCGTCGAAAATAGGCCAAGTGTGTATTTGTAGCGGAGCGGCGAGCTGCTGCTGGGGCGCTTCTGGGACGCACCGCGGCGCTCCCGGTGGGTTTTAAAGCATTGACCACAGTGGGTGCAGCCGGACAGCGACGCAGACGAGGACACAGTGGCTTTGAGTGGCGGCTGTGGCTCAGAGGTAGGGCGCGTTTTCCATCAATCAGACCCCTCGACTCCTCCAGTCGGCATGTCGAACCGTCCTTGGGCAAAAGCCCCGACTTACAAAGCTTCGGAGTGTGAATGTGTGTGAAAGAACAGTCTCCTCCTGCTTAGATTCCCCCTGCGTGAAAGGTGTGTGAGTGGGTGAATGTGAATTTAGTTTAAAAGTGTATTGAGTGGTTGAAGGTGCAGAGGTGCTACACCACCATTTAAAACACCGAGGTGTAGACTTGGAATGACTAACTGCAGTATATCCAGTCAACGCCTGACCAATAAGATGTCTTGGGGAAAAATGTCTTGGGGCAAAACCTCGCTCCCAACCTGGAAGGCAGCGCTCCACTGTTTTAGCATGGCCTAAGCTCCTCCACTCTCAGCTGCAATTTGCCCTTGTGCATGCTCAGGTTCAAAGGTTAATGAAGGCAGAAAGGGGTGGCAGAAACAATCCTGAGGTCACCAAACACTCCTGAGCTGCAGATTCTGTCAGGAGACAAGGGCCAGCGTTGGCGGGGCCCGACTGCTAACAATGCTCTTGGTACGATCAGTGATGTGTGAGGCCAGCTAATGGCAGCGAAAAAAGAAGATGAAGGACAAAAGAAGTAATTAAACAAGGGAACCTTTTTGTTTTCTAAGGACACGGGCCAAAAAAAGAGATATCCTCATGGGATACTGACTTTCAGAAAGTGTTCATGGAGAGGTCATAAGTCACCACATGCTTCACGTAGGAATGCACGCACATCAACACACACACACATCAACATTTCATGGTGATGTGAAGTTAATCAAGAGATGATGTGAATGTTGTTTCCTAAAGTAACATCCCCACCCCCCACCCCCCCACGTGTACACACACACAGCACAGGAAGCAAGCTCTGTAACAATAGACTCAAACACTCTGTGTGTCTGCGTGTTGCCAATAAGAACACCTCTGCGGGAAAAAGGAAAAGGCTGTTCCTGTCCTAAACACACACCCATAGACACACACACACACACACACACACACACACACACACACACTGCTCTGAGGATACAGGAGCCACAAGTATACAGTCGTCTCCTCTGAGTCTTAATACTGTTTGCAAAGCTGACAGAACAGACTGTAAGTGTATGTGTGTGTGTGTGTGTGTGTGTGTGTGTGAGAGAGAGAGAGAGAGACACAGAGACAGAGTGGTGCAGTGTGGTATGAGGGCTTACTCTGGCAGAGCTCTCCTGATGATGCTGTGAACTTGTTTGAAGACGTCCAGTTTGGACAGACAGCTGCACTGGGTGTGGTTGGCCACACTGATGGTCACTGGCTTGGTGCCTTGGGTGATGGGCACTGTGATCTCAAAGAGCTGCAGAAAGAGTCACAGAGAGACGAGGTGAATCAAGCTCAGTGAAGTGCACCGCGAGAGTGAGTGTTTTAGTCTAAAGTACAAGAACTAAGAGTGACCCGCCTCAGCAGACTGAAGATTCAATTCATGATAAAAATGGAAGGCGATGTGAGACGGTCTCAGTGCACCAAGAACAAGCAGCCAAAGCCAGGTCAGTCATTTGGTCAGTCAAAGAGGCGATTAGCTCCAGAATAAAACAAACTTAGCGCTTTTCTGCTTGGTCAATTGAAACACATAGTTAATAACCCCCAAAACCTATTCTAATTACCTCGTGTATGAAATGATTAAATGGTAGATGATTAGAATAACCAGACCAGTCACACTGCTGATCATCTACGGCACCAGGCAAAAAAAAAAACACTGAATGAGAAGATGTGACCAAACTTCTGACTGGTCCTGTACATCAGCCAACTGTTTCAGCCACATCACCAGGGGACATTCAAACATGAATAAAGGGGACACATGCACAGCCACAGGTTATTATAGTTACCTGTTAGGCTGTTTGGTTGATTAGCATGTTTAGATTTTTGACTTTCTTCCCCAGGACTGATGTGATCATGTGATAATGTTCTCCACGTCAGCTGAAGAGGCCATAAAAGTTGATCAGGGGGAAAATCTGTCAGGACTGTGTGTCTGTCCTCTTGTACTGCAGTTCTTCTGCTCCCCAGTAGCCACAGATTGATGCACTTTGTACATGTGTCACAGCCAAATAAAGAAATATTCAAAGAGGATATTATGCAAAATGTCCATTAACGGTCCGAGCTCCAGAACAGATCGATCCTGTCTGTCTGCACCTGACTTCTGACTTGAAGCTGTGAGTTTTGTGTCGTGGGGGGGGGGCTTAAAGAGACAGGAGCTAAAATTGAGCAGTATGCAGTGCACACCATATGAGAAAAATAATGTGTTCTTGTAACGTTACAGCGTGTAAACAGATTCTGCTGGGACCCCAAAGTACAAAGGTGGACCTGAAAATGAGCAGAATATGTCTTCTTTAATAGTTAATTCTGGGAAAAGTCCCAAAGCCCACTTCAACTGGCCTGGGCTTCAAATTCAGTGAATAAAGGTAGTCCGGGACAAGAGGCCATTACTTCACACACTCTTTTACAAGGACCCTTCAGCGAGGATCCCTCAGCTGAAGCTCAAATCACTGGGGAAATCAGCACATTTTACACTGAAGGGTCTCCACTTGAAAAACAAAAGGAGTAATAAGGAGCTGGGCTTGGGGTTTCACATGGCACTGATGAAGATACTGTGGTAGAGAATAGAACAGAAACCCTGAGAGCCACTCCATTCCTTCAATCACAGAGTTGAACAGCATGAACAGAAACTAATTAGTCTCAATGACTCCTATTTAAGACCCTTAAACAGCTTAAACTGTCTCTTTCCCTCTCGTCTTAATAAGGATATCATTAAAGCTGACCTCAGTCTTGTTGACCTGGTGAGTCCTCACCATGGTTACCGAGCACACACACACACACACACACACATAAAGAGCCCTTTGAGATCATGGTGACCACCACTGGGTTGAAAAGTTCACCTGCACACATTCTTAGATTTGTGGTGATGTGTTGGCTTGTACATCTGCAAAAATGCTCATTCTTGGGCGTCCTCTTGCTGACTAGAACCCAGGCCCTGGTGTTTAGAGAGACCCACGTCCATCGGAGGACAGAAGCCCTCCACACCGCTCATGTGTGTCTTTAACAGAGAACAGAAAGAACACACAAACTGCAGAGCTGCTGTTGCTTTGTCCTCCACAACTAGCAAAGGAAAAGAAAAATAATGGTCAACATATCTGGTAGAGATATTATGAAACTTTATTGAGTCCTCAAAAGTAGTGATGGAGTTTTCAACTATCAGAGCAGACACCATCTCTATATTTAAGAGTAGGCTAAAAACCTTCCTTTGTGATAAAGCTTATAGTTTAGTGCTGGCTCAGGCCTTGGACCAGCCCCTAGTTATGCTGCTATAGACTCAGACTGCCGGGGGACTCCCATGATGCACTGGGCTCCTCTCTCCTCCTCTTCCTCTCCACCCTGATGCTTCATGTCTCTTTAATGTCTGTTACTAACTTGGTATCTTCCCCGGAGCCTTTCTGTGCTTTTCTCATCTCTCAGGTTCCTGTGGATCCTGGTCCTGGTCCTGCTGCTGTGGTTCTCAGGTCCCCCTCTTTCTTAATTAGTTATTAATTAGTGTCTTGAGATAACACATTAGTATGTTGCATCAACAAGCTGCAATAACATTTACATGACACAAGAGTCAGAGGTCGATTATTTAACCTCCCACAAGTCAGTGGGGCATTCAATGACTGTCAGTAAGTCACAGCTGAGTCCATTTGAATGCACTGTTGTTCATTGGGGCTGTATGGGGGGTGGGCTTTCTGCTGCTGAACTTGAAATATTTGTTGAAGACACCAACAAACAGATTACTGAACTGTGGCCACGTGTAAATGACCTCTAGTACAATACTGTCGTTGGCTCCACATAAATAGTGCTGATTTAATTCAAAAGGCCTCCAGAAAATCTTCTTTGGACTTTTCAACATACACAAACAAAAATCCATAGATATGAGCCACCGGCGACGATGACTCGTATCTAACACAAGGCAGCAGATCAAACTATACAAGCTGGGCGAGTCAGTCTATACAAGTCAGAAAACTAATATCGAGTGGATACTAATGTCAAATTAACTAATGTCTGATTTGCAGTTTGCAGTTTAATATGGTATCCTTGGTGGTAAGTTAAATACTCGGTGTCCTCTGTATGTGAGTGGCATCTTCATTGATAACACAAGGGACCGGCCTGCTGTGATGTTCAAATAAGAGAAAAAATCCAAACTCAAAGAGAGTCATGAGGGGGAAGACATGTTTTTATTGCAGCACTGGCTTAGTTCACCTTTTAGCTTGCGTTTTGGTGTTTGTGGTGCTGAACGGAGAGCTCCTGCACAAAGCTCTTCACACGCATTTCTTCATGTGACCTCAGCGTGTTTGTTTCTGTCACTGACGTCGCTTTCATCGCCGCACAGCTCTGCAGTGAAATAATGGCCGACGTTGTCAAGTTTCTCACAGCCTCTGTCCTCCTTCCCTCCTGTTTATTTCAGTTATGCGGATAAGTAATGTGTATTTTGTTACCTCCCTATTCAAAATAGTTGTTTGTTGTGTATCTGGTGTGTACAGTTGAAATGTTGGCTGAGAGTGGTTTCAAATTCAGCTTTGGTGGCCAGAAAGGAAAAGGTTCATCCTCTGAGGAGCCAAAAAAGGCTAAAATTCACTAAATTGCATGCCAGGCTGGCCGATAGAGGGAAAGAAGAGAAGGACATCAAAACATTCAGAGTCATTGTCTAGGGACCATGAGGATACGTAAGAAAATGTCTTTGCCATCTGGCCATTAGTCGTTGAGCTGTTTTGCTGCGGACTTTAACGTTGGAAGGAGGGACAGACCAGCTGATGTTACCATCGTTGGGCCTCATTGTAAGTGGAGCAAGAAAAAGAATATCTCTCATATTGCATGTGTGAGGTATTAAAGTTTAGAGCCAACGATGACAAAACCTCAGCACATTGAGCCCACTATAGAAGAGAGAAAGCAGGGCGTTAAAGGGAAAGTGGCACACGAACATCTGCAGAGTGACAATCCATCTGCAGGTGTTGAACTAATCTCTCATGCAGAGAACCACCAGACGGACAAAAGCGCTTAAAGACACTTAGAGTCAGTCAAATAGTAAATTATACAGTTTAGCACAACTTCTATTACCTGCTAAGTGTCGAAACCTCTTAACGCCTGCCAGCTGCCTCAAGGCGCTGCCAAAGCAAATCAGCACAATGAAACTTTGAGGATGACGAAACAGACCGCAGGAGGCTTTAAAAGAAACAGCCACGTTTGACTCCCCACCTTTCATACGTCCACTTAGAGACAATGTATTTGCAATCACTATCAAAAAGTCATTAGAATTCAGCAGAGCTGTAAGTTGTCTATCTAGTCTGCTATAATTTGAGTGATTTACTATGCAGTCTATGCAAATCTCCAAACTCTGACCAGTGGTCTGAGATTGCAGCCAAAAAAAGCAGTTAGGAGAAACTAGTGGAGAAAATTAAAGTCTTGTGAAACCTCAAAAAGACTGTGGCTCAGCATCAACAGCCTTAATACTGCTGCCAGGAGAAAGCCTCTTAAGCTTCAGTCTTGGCCTCCTTTCTTCTTACCTCAACCACAGACTGGCATGCGTTATGAAGTTACTTCATTCTGTGATCCAAGAACCATTCAACTGCTATTGTCCAATTTTCAAAATACGCAAGAAAGCACGTCTTCGAACGTACTTTTTGAAAAATGTCGTTCCCTCTGTGGAGGACAAAAACAGCCACACAAAGTACACCAGACAAACACCCCGACCATCTAAATGTGATGTGACGTACAACAGCTCTAAGCTCCTCACAGAGGACAGCTGATAGTCACGATACATTCATGTGGCTTCACAGCAAACGTGGCTAAAACATCCAAATGTAGTCCACATGTTCTAACACTATTACTCTACAGGTTATAAATTAGCGTTAACTTAAATTGCTGTATATAAATAGCTTATATCAATTAACAGTATTTACGCCGTTAACGTGTGTATTGTGTCAGTGTGCTAGTATTTATCAATGGAATCATGCCATTCAGTGTTAATGCCAACTATTGATTAACACAGGAGTGATGTGTGAATATTGTCATCGCTGACGCATGTTCACACACATTCACACGATTATACACACAAACTGCATTTGCACATGGAGGCCTACAATCACACATGCACACATTAGGCAGCCAAACACTCAGACTCAGCCCCATTCCGACCACAGTAGACTTCCTGCTGTCACTGAAATCAGCTTTAACAGATCATCTAACAGACGAGCTATCACTGCCAGTTCATTAAGTTAACACTTAGGGGAAATGAGTAAAGCAGCTGAGCTGAAACACTGAGCCATCACAGATCTCATGAGCCAGTCTATTAGCGAAGGTTACTCAGAAATGAACATACAAGAATTTGCCAGCTATATCAAGGCCCAGCTGAGGGGCCACTGAGGAGCAGGTAAATATTTCAAGGTGGTTAGGCTGTGTGTTACTGAAAGCCTCATGATGCCATTCTCATCAGCTACAAGTCAATTTCTGAGCTCCAAGGAAACCCAGCCCACCCTGTGAAGGTTGGGTTTCTGAAATTCAGGCAACACATTTCAATTTGATCATGTTTTGGCATCAGATACTAGCGACTCTCTTTACAGCCATCTGAATGCAGCAGGCTCCACTGGTTACATTTCATGCATCAAAAGGACCATAGAAATCTTTGTGCTCGAGAGAGTGAGCCAAACGTGTCAGTTATGGTTAATGATTCTCCACTTTCTACTGCAAATCAACAGGTGCACTGAAAAGAGTTCACACAGTCCTATGAAAAATCAAAGATCAATGAAAACCATCTGGTCCTGCTGAACCATTTCCATCACAAGAAGCTCCACATTTGAATAACAATACAGATGGATATCTGGCTTTGATGAGCAATACAATGGAATTGAGACTGTTCGAATTAAATTTGTGCCCAGGCCCCCACATGAGAGAGTGGAGTCATCAAATTAAACGCAGTTCTTCCTCTGGGGAGCATCGGCCCATTAGATCACACACTATGCTGTGTGCAAGCCTGCCACAGCTGTTACATTATCACACATGTTGTGTAATGCATCTCCATCATGTGTTTGGAAGGATTCTCCGTAATGTTGTTGAGGCATGTCCTCACTGTGTACTAATGTTTTGCACTCAGCTCTTCAGCCAGCTGCAGCAAGACGTCATACTGGGTGATCTTCTTCTTCAGAAAATGTTTAGAGAAAAACATGTGCTCTGAGATCTACAACATCCGAGACTGTGTGACACACGGCTCCGGGTCAGCAGCGAGCAGCATCACTTACTGTACACCGAAGCAAACATGAGCATCTCCTCCAAGGCATCGACACCAAACTACTGCTCACATGCTCACCGGCTGTTTTGTGCAAGACGTCACCAGCTTCTGTTGGAGGTTTGTGCTCCACTGAGCGCCGACTTATGGTTTTCATAACAGTGCTGGGGAATCATGAAGCAAATCTTTGTTTATGTGCTCTGGGTGCCAGGTCTCTCAGCTGCCTGCTCATTGCCCCCCAAAAGAAGACAATCTCTGTCTATTTCTGCAATATGTATACACAGTATAGACGGTTAATCAGAGCGGAATCCAGGCATCATGTCCCCAGCTTCGTATTCGCTTATTCTCTTGGCAGAAATGTAGAAACGGGAAAAAAAACTCCTGTGAGCATTTTTGATCTGTTTTCTGTTCCCCTGAGCGAGCTTATATTTAGGTCGGAAAAGAATTCAAATGATTAAAAAACATAGTTTTTCATTTCATGGTGACTTTAAATGTCCATAAATGTATGTTTTTATGAGGATTATGTTCAAAGAAAATCCTTCTTTGGAAACAGCGTCTACATGTGACCTGGCTCAAAAGCATTCTGGCTGGGAATCGACCCAACAACACTTTGACTAGACGGCCTCTCGTGATGGCGTGCTGCCAGAGCAACCTCTTTGCTCCTGTGCTCCAGATGCACTTGCTAGTTTCTTTGTGAACAGTATATTTTTTTTTTTTCATATTCAGCCTGAATATGCGCTCACCAAAAATAAACTGTCTCATCAGCATACGTTTTACATCAGACTCAGTAGAAATCACTTAGTGGTTTGGATCTGTACCAAACATTACCACACGTTCACCACGTGGACCACACAGTACTTCCGCTTTACCTCCATCGTGTTAGAGAGGCCATCCAGAGTGGTGGAGAATAGTTAATGAAACTATAGACGGCTTTTTTGTCCATCATTTGGAAATACTGAAAGAGAAACCACATGTTTGTGGGGCATGAGAAGGGCTTCACTTTCATGAATGATGCTCATCACAGAGACACATGGTGGCACCTTCGGTCTTGTCCCTTATTCTGGATCTACGCTGCATTTACTGACTGAAACATCAATTCAGCTCATCAATCACGGTTGGCCATGAAAATCTGGTACGTGGAAAATGGCACATACAAATATAAAATGTATCCAACTACTATATGAAGGTCTCCCACTAACACAAATAACAAAAGATCTGTACCAAATATATACCCCAGTTTTGTTTCACCTTTGCACAATACCCCATTGTGCAAAGGTAAATCAATAACATTTGAAAGCTAAAACCAATCTGGAAAAGGTTCAAGGAAAAATTAAGCGCTTGTATGATCGACGGGCTGATGTCTTTTGTTCAGGGGATCAAGTTCTGGCAAACCTCCCTGGTTTTCAGGTCCTTATTCTGTTGTGAAACAGGTTTCAGATTTGAATTATCTGGTTTCCACTCCTGACAGACGGACGACTACACAGTTGCGCCATGTAAATATGTTAAAACTTTATTTTCCTCGTTCCAGTGAGGGAGGAATAAAGTCAGCGGCCCACGGTGGCTACGGTGGGTGCTGTATCATGTTCCTCTTTGTGATGCAAGGCAGATTAAAAAATTCAGAATCACTGAGTAACTTGGATAAGTTGTTGGGACATTTGTCTGAAAGGAAACAAACCCATCTGATAGAGCACGATATTGACGTGGGGGGATGCTGAGCCAATTCCCCAGAAGTTTTACCAAGTTTCTCAGGAAAAAACGCACTCTGCTTCAGTCAGAGGTGAAGCACATGTTGGAGCACAACATCGCAGACATCTGCAAGCCAGATCAAACATTCAGACCCTGTAGAGATTTTGGCAAAGTAAATAAGATCGCTAAGCCAGACTCCTATCCACTTCCTCGTATGGAGGATTGTGTTGATCAGGTGGGCACAGCGAAATGGGTCAGTAAGTTTGATCTTTTAAAGGCTTACTGGCAAGTGTTGGGAAGAGCATGTGCGTCGCATCCGTGCTCTGTTCGACCGCCTGGCGTGGGCTAACCTTAGCCCCACTGTTGGCAATTCTTAAAGCCTTCCCACTACGGGGGCAAACAGTTTGTCTTGAGGGTGTCAGATAGTGGAGGGCTCAAAATGGAGCATGTTCATCCACTGGGGAGCTTGAATGAGCACCAGTTTAATTTTGTCTTTTGCTGTGTACAATTGTGACCTTTGGCCTCAAACAACAGGGGTCACCAAAACATGAAGAAAAGTCCGCAGCACGCTGATGCTCTGGCCAGTCACGGTTCATTTGGCTTTTCCATTAAACTAAGGAAGCTCACTCAGCGCTGAAGTCGTTTAGCGGATCATCATAAAATCTACTGCATAGTGTTCTCTGTAATGCTCCGCTTGTTATACTGAAGCTTTAACTCAAAATTAACTTTTAATTGATTTATTATTTCACAGTGACACATAAAGCCACTTTTAGGGCCAGTTTAAACAAGCGTGGTCTAATCATTTCTCAGCAGTGATTTGTGTTTCCACAGCGAGCAGAGGAGCCTCAGGACGAGCCTCTAGCCGAGAGAGAAACCACGCTGTAAAACTCTGACACACACCACTCCTCTGGTCAGACCACATAACAAGCCAATTAAAAGGCACCACATGCTAGTAACTCCATCTCTTTAACACAGTTGTACTCTGGAGACCAGTAGACACACACACACACACACACATTCACACTTCAACGTACTCCAGAGCACATCCACTCATGGAACCAACTGACCTGTGAACACTTTGTGTGCAGCTGAAGTGTTCGTCTGCACACACTTCAGTAACCACATCAGAGAAACCAGGAAGAGACTGGAGGACAGAGCAGAGTCCCACAGAGTAAATGTGTCCGAGGTCAAAGTTACAGTCACAGTCAGGTCAGCGGTGCAAACACTTATTTCGACTTGCAGAGGCCTTCTTCCCTTGTTAATCTCGTCTTCATCTCTCGTGGATATACAATTATGTCTCTGTGTGTAATTATCTCTCCTTTCATCAAGCCACTCAGCTGCTCTGTCATTGGTCCTGCACGATGCAGAAACATGGTTACCCATATACATGGGCTAGAAATCGTCACGCTAGGGGCAAATCTAGTGAGAGAAATCAAATGTCAAACCTCGATTGCAGTAACAATTTCTCATTCAGATGACAGCAGTTCACACACACGCAGTAGTAACCTTGCAACATTATGATCACTGCTCAGCTGAACTCCCTAAACCGTGCAAGATGCAGGATGTGCATGTTACAGGCCTGTCATGCTTTATTCAAAATTTGAACCATTGGACAGAGGGAAAAAAAATCAGATCTCAAATTCAAATTCAAAACTGTTTGCATGCAAACCCTTTTTTCCATACATCCAAAAATTGCAAAACGGGAAAGAAAAAAAACCCAACAACAGCGTATTGTGAGGTAAACCTCAGCAGACTTTTCCATATCAAGCATCCCACACATCTATATTCTAGCTCATATTGATAAGAAGAGGAGAGGAAGGAGAATGTGCTCACAGTTTTGCTGAGGTAACCAGTGGAGATATTCCTGCATTGTTTGTCTTCAGAGTGGCAGCATCCTCCACATCTGTAGACGGACACACATGGTGGTTTATAGAAGATGTTGGTGGGTGCCCCGAACTCCCTGCCCACATCCACACAAACTTCCCGGGGCATGCACTGAGTCTTCCTCCACTCTGACTCTATACCTGCACACAAACAGAACACAAGACCAACACTGCATCCATGAAACGGGGCTTTTTGCCCCAGCTTTTTCAACACCCCTCAATGCAGCACTTGGACGTTTTCCTTGATGGAGTGTGAACATACTTTTCAGGATATCCAAGTTGAGGTAGGCAGCAGCGAATGTCGGCTCTTCTGTGTCAGCCAGCGGCCTCGGTCTGCGAGGGTGGGGCCGCTGAGAGAGCTTGGACGATGAGGAGGCAGCGGAAAGTTTAGATCTGCACTTCAGAGCGGCCCAGTACGAAGGATAGATGAGACTCATCAGTTCGTCAACGCTGGAGGCTGAACGCAACATTTGCTCCATGTCTGGCTGAGGTGGAGAGTCCTGAAAGAGGCAAAAGACACCGTCACTGAAAATACTGCTGTCGCTGTGCATCATCACACAACTTGAAATCTAAACTGGGATTGCCCAAGAAGCTCACTCCATCCTACCTGAAGAACACATCACAGACGTCACAAGTCAAGTCACAAGTTAAGACCAGAGTTATGTCTGGAGTTAAAAGAAAAGTGAATTTGGATTTGGAATTTGGCAACTTTTCCATATTTTAGTTCATGTGTTTCACAAAGCCATTGTAGCCTGGGCACTTTGGCTTTTAGTCATTTGGTGGCATCTGTGTTTTTTGAGTTGTTCAGATCTTGTAAATGTTGGAAAATATTCATATCTTTGGAGAGGAGCAGCTTTCTTCCTGCAGCCAAGTGTAAAACCACAGCAGAGATGGGCAATAACGTGCAGAATAATGTATTTCTATCTATCTAGACACTTCCTGTTGCTGATCCCCAGTTTCTTTCATGTAACAGCTGGAAATGAACATCGGGCCTGGAGCAACATGAGTGCAACACTTGAAGCATCAGATAAGTCTTAGATTTGTTTGTTAGTTTGTACTTTGCCTTCGGTTGCCTGATGACATTTACTGCTGATATCACTAATGCAGCACACGTGTGACTGGGAGGAGACGTGCAGGGGACACAGCGTGCACTGTTTTTAGGGCCTCCAGTCCGATTTTCCGGTTTTGTTCCTCCGACGGTTGCTCGGGGCGCTCTAGTTTGCCCGACTTTACCAGCATGTGTGACTATACAACACATGTGTGTTTAGGTACTTGTGAGTCTGACAGTCTCCCCAATGCATGCTGGGATAGCCCCTCTTCCCCCCTTTGAATAGCGACGTTCTCACTGTCTGAGACTGATGGCTTTCATTAAGCTGCATCTTCAGTTCACTGATACAGTCATTAAGACGGTTAGTAAATTACACTGTATAAACACAGAGGACAAAGACATACATTTCACAAGTTACACCAGTTTAGGCGTAGAACATTTAAAATGGTTAAAGTGACTGATAGTGGCCACAAGGTGGCAGTAATGTCTACGCATGGCCAGTGTTAATTATGCAGAGTTCGATCAGTAAACAGCTGCAAGTTTGAAATCTGATATTCTGCTCATTTTTGTAGTTAGTTATTGTAGGAATAAGCAATTAATCAAGCAGTAACCAAAACGACTTTATGACTCTCCAGCCAACCTAGTTTTATGTTGATGCAGGCTGCTTTACGTGCAACAGAGAACCTGTTTCTTCAGGCCTCCACGCAGACCCAGGCACACTTTTCTATGTGGCTTCACTGCATAAGCAGAGCGGGCTCTGCTCCACCTGCAGTTAAGCGATGTAATGAGCCCCGCATGTTCAGTCGAACTCGGAGAGGAAAAGCCACTCAAGAGCTGAGATGAGAAAAGGCCGTCCGGACTGACCTCAGGACAGGAAGGTGTGCTGATGGCTGGCGTGGCGTCGGGTTAGCTCAGTGTAATGGTTGTTCAGTGTGAGCTACGCTAAACACATGCTACAGCTCCTCGGGAGCCAAGTTCAGCTCTTGTGTTTTGTTGACCCACAGCTGAGTTTAGTTTGTGCTACCTGTGAGGCTGACTTCAGCCCTGGTGTGTCAGCCCAGGGAGAGTGGGTCATCCCTCATTAGGAAGGTTGGAGCTTCGATCAGGTAAAAACTTCAGCTTGATCAACATTTGGTTCAAGACGCACTATCTTTGTGAAATCTGGGAGCACATTCATGATTCATGCTCCCAACGGCATAAACCCATTTGATTGTAATGAACTCTTTCCTCCAGTACCACCCTCAGAACAAACTCACCATTTGAGCTGAGCCACTGATAAGCCTACAACAGCGAAACATATGCGGTTTGATCTCTCCAGCACTTTTATATTTTGCAGTGAACATTACGGCCTCAGAGGGGCAACTAATGCAGGATCCTGTATAATAACAGATGAATAATAGCTTAGGCTGAACACTCAGTGCAGTTTAACTGGAGCTTTAGTGGCTCTCCTCTGTGGAACTGGCTATCAGAGGGTTGATGTGATGACAGGATAAAGATCCAAAGCTGGCTCGTATTTAGGGATCAGAGCAACTGACAGTTCATAAATTCATCGGACCACATCTCACATACGCACACACATGTGGGCCCTGGGGGAGCAGAGTGTGTGAGGTGTGAAAACAGGAGCTGTGTGTGAGGGCAGCTGACACTGCAGTGTGGTAATCTCCTGTGGTTCATGGTTCCATACACACACACACACACACACACATATGCACTCATATGAACATACAAGGGACATGTTGGAATGGTCCAATAGGAGAAGAGCTCTGTCTGTGAATGTTGTGAATGTACAAGGGAACGTTTAATGGATCATAAAGGCTCTACGCAGCTCTGTTTCATATGGCAAGAGCATCCTGAATCATCTACTGTACTGCTAACAAGCGTTGACAATGTAAACATGATTAAATGCTTAGTTCAAAGTCTTTGTAGACAAACTGAGATCAGTAATTAGTGGCAGTCTTTATTTAGGTCACATGAAAGTCATTTGGGGGCTGAGGACTGCTGGCCACAGCCATCGTTACACTGACACAGCACCAAGTTCTCTTTTGCATCTATTTTTAATGGCAGCCAAGACTAATTCTATTTAAACCAGCTTGTTTATGGCTTAACTTATGAATGAAAAATGGGTTGCAACAATACTGTATGTTCAATACAATGGCACTTTTTCACCAGTAGACAACTGCAGGAAATCTGCACAGTGACATTACATCACATTACATTTACTTAGCTGATGCTTTACATTGCGTGCATTCAATTACATGAATACAAAGAAAACTTCACACAATACAAATACAAAGTACAACTTGCATCACATGTGCTGCTCTGCTTTTGAGCGCCACATTTAGAAAGAATGAGATACGGAGGAAGAGAGCTCCAGCTGCAATTGTAATACCCCACAGGAGTCAGGTTTCCACAGTGACTGTGGCATGACCAGTTGAACTCAGCCAGCTTTGGTAATGCATGACTAGTATGATATTGTTGTACATGTACCTGAGTGATCAGGCTGTAAAAGTGCAAAGCAGACTGCACGTCTGAAAGCGAGGCAATGAAAATGACCCATATCTGCATCTTTAAGGCCCATAAGCCATCTGAGTATTTGCAGGTTTTTCCCTGATCAGTCAGTGAAAAGTAGTTCAAACCGCTGTCTGCTCTGCTTGTATCCTCCTTGTGTACTTGAGCTGTTCATGGAGTCCATTAAAAAGTACAACTGCACAACTTTTTTGTTCTGTCCTGTTTGTCATTAGTGATCATGTGGTGTGATGATCCTAAGAACGCTCATGATCAGTGATTTCTTCATGAGCTCTTTGTGACACCAGAGAATTTCAGCTTCAATGTTATCAATCGTTGCTGGTGGTCATTTGCTGAGATATTTAACTTTGTGTGGACTGACAGACCCAAAGCTGTCCGACCCCCATGACACAAGCACGGCTAAGGTGTACATTTACAGCACGCTCCGACACAGCCAGTGTGAAATCAGTGTAAAATAACCATTCATTTGGCATACAGAGGATGTTAAGTAGCAGCTTTACTGTCCAGTGTTCAGAGTCACCATTCACTTAATTCTTCTTCGTTGGTATTGGCTGGAGTACGTGAATGTTATCTCACTTCCTGTCCTTCAGTACCGTTAGATATATGCCATTGTACTATTTATGATAAACAGCAATTTAACATCCGAACAATCACTCTAACAGGAACAATATGACTGTTCACTGCAAGCAAGGTCGTCACACACACACACACACACACACACAGACTGGCTGTCTGTGTAAGTCTGTTTACAGCCACTGCATAGATAACACACACACACACACACACACACACACACACACACTACTCCATTTCCTACAAGAAACAATGTGTGTATTTCTGTGTGTCTCTATATGCATATGCATGTTTTGTGAATGTGCTTCTGTCTGCACAGATCTTTTCTGTCCTGCCTGGGTTTCCGCCGCCTCCTCGTGTGTGTGTGTGTGTGTTTGTCTTTCTCTATGTGTCCTGTCTCAGTTTCCCCTGATTCTGTGTGTTTCTGTCTGTGTGTCAGGGCTGGTGTTTTCTCACACACACACACACACACACACATATACGCACAGTCTCTTCACGTGGGAAAAAGGCTTTTCTCTGCCATCACATCGGCTCAAAGAAACTAAAACAAACAATAGAGAATAAAGCAGGTCTAAATAGGACCTACTGTCAGCTGACAGCAGGTCCTTCCTGCAGTTGATGTTTCCTGAGTGTTTAAAGGTTGAGACAGCCAGACTAATCACAGCATTTTAACGTGGCTAAAGCCATCATATTTGTGGGTTTTACAGGTTTCAGCCTATTACCTTCAAAATGTGCATTTGCGAAATTGCTGCAATTTTCAAAAGCATGGTGCGAGTGTTTAGATCGATGTCCAAATTTGGACGCAGTCATTTGTAGTTCATTTCAGTAAACCATGAAAATCAACTTTCTAAACGCTTGAACCCAGAGAGCAGTCATCAATCACAGCAAACAACTCACACTCACAACATTTACTCCTGTGTTGTGTTTTGGCCGTGACACATTTCAGATGTGACGTTTAGAACCAATATTCATCAGCAGAAAAGCATAGTTCACGACATGAAACCCAATTCAGACAGAATGAAAAGCATTAAGTGAACCAGGATCCTTCTCCTGCTAAAAAGAGACTAACCTCACCTGAAAACAGCAGCGTCAGTCGGTCGTTCAGACCGCTTTTAAAGCCTTGTGATGATAGCAATTTCTTAAAAAAAAACATTTGGGATTTAAAACAACTGACCACCAAAACCAAAAGCTTATTAGACTGACAGGCCGTGACAATTAGATCGGAGGTAACTGAACACACACATGAAATACTGTACTTACTGTGTGCTGTGACCGTTTTCACAGATACAGAAGCAACAGGAGGTCACATCACATATTGTTATAAATAATGAACATCAGATAAGTACTATATTACCCAGCGCTGCTGTAGAAGGATCAACTAATGCTGCACATAACGGCAGGAGTCACTAAACAAAGACACATGCCACCGGTGTCTACAGAATCAGATTCAATCAAAGTCAATGTAGAAGCAGCAGAAGAACAACCTCTGACCCAGTGTGAGGTGGAGGTGGAGGTGGAGGTGGAGGTGGCTCGAGCACAGGCAGTGGTAGTAAGAGGCAAGAAAGACTGCTAGAGACACGAAGGCCTCTATGACTCTGAGCCTGGGACACAGAACCAGCAGGGATACTCAATTAAAATACAATGACCTAAAAAAATACAGTAAAGAATCTGCAGCATAATCACTTAATGACTTTAATTTCAAGAATGCTGAGGCCCAATTTGAAATCTAAAAATCTCCTGCGGCCCACCCAAACCTTTAATCATAGCTATTGATTAATACAAGAGACTAAGATGACGTATTTCCCTAAACAGTTTTTATAATGATTCATGTCAACATGGGCCTGGGCAGCGCAAATTAATAATCCATCCACATCCATCTGTAAAGCAACAAATGTAAGAAACTAAGTGCAAATAGTGAGTTGTTAAGCACGTGTCCTGGCAATAAAAAATGTTTCTGTGTAAAGTTTCTCAATATCCAACACAATATCAGCGTTAATGAGAACCAGACAGAAAATGTCACTTGAACGTTGAATCGGTGGAACATTCACATTTGTTGATTCACTTATTACAGTCCACCACAGCTCAGTGTGTGTTTTAAAGGGCACGAAACAAAGTGCTAATCCTCCAAAAATTGACATCAACAAATGCTACAGTCTCTACGACACCACCAGTTTATGTTGACACACTGGATGTGAATCACATGTTAGGGGACATTACATTGCATTACCTGCAACTCACCTAAAGAGAGGGCTGATGTTGCTGCATAGCAGTCTTGATGTCTGGCTCAGCATTTGGTTTATTCCTGTGCTTTGTCTTTAGAGCCACCAGTGCAGAAAAACCCACTCTCACACAGGTAAGTGGTAGCAAAAGGCATCAGAAGCATCACTGCTTTGACAGATCAGTATGTTCTGAGTGGACATGCAGCGAAGAAATGCTTCTGTGTGAAGATCAGTTTTAAAGCAGGTTCACGCGATAACTCCTGCTCTCTCGAACTGAGAGAACTCTATCCCCAGAGTTGCCCCCTCATGGTTTTCTGGTGCTGTCTGAGTGTCGGCATCGGCCTCTCCTCTTTGTTCACACAGATTGTCAAAGGACTCGTAATTGCTGAGTGCTGAGCCACTCTTCTGTCCCACAGCTCCAGCTTCCTTACTGTGGCTTCTGTCCAACTGGGGACATGACACGTGGTCACTGCTTCTCCGTGGAGGGAGGGTGTGTATTGGACAGTAACTTATTACTAGTTTAATTAGTAATTTCTTACATTTTGACAATAATTAACCAACACTGGTCATGAATAATGAAGAGGGAGAAACATGATATGGGTTTCTTATTAAATTGAGAAATCTCTCTCATAATAGATCAGGATCAGCAGGTGGATTTAATAGCAGTTTTTGAATTACACTAAAATCACATATCTGCCGTCTTCGTCTGGTTGTTTAATTCACACCTGACACCTTTGATTGACAGCTTTCAAACCAGCTAAAACAACACGAACCAGGTTTGTGAGCTCATCAGAGTTGGATTAAATCCGACAGGTAGAAAAGCATCCTTAGACTCTGAGCACAGTAGTGTTACAGCAAGTTAAAAAAAAAAAAAACAGCAGACAGTAAAAAGGTTCCATCCAAATGTAAACACAAAAGCGCCGGATGAAACGTGACACGGCTGTCAGACGGCTGCACACATGTCAGACAGCTCAGGACACATTTGTGATCACGAGACTCCCCGAAGCTTGAAACCAGAGACCGTTGGAGACCGAGGACGTTGGGCAGCGTGATGTCAGCAGCTGACACTCGTCCGCTCCGTCTGAGGGATCTACCTCCGAGGTTCGCCTCAGCTTTTTCACCACACAGGCTTTATCTCACAGTCAGGCTCTGGGAAAAGACCCAGCATTCATATCCCAAGAGCTTTCTGCTCTCTGCTGCCTAGCGGCGTTTGGAAAATGTGTTGCTGCTGTCCAAACTGAACTGTCTAACAGTCTAAAATCAAAGCAATAATGCTCTGACTGTTTTGTTAACTTTACTGTGTCCAGATTATCTTAAATATCCAGTTACACTTTAAACTCTAAATGGGCTCGAAAAGCTAATGAGTCCTGCAGAATCCCATCTACGTAAAGCGAGTAGTTTCAAAGCTAATTTCATCAAAATAAGACAAAGTTATGATGCTGCGTTTAGCACTAACACCTCACAGTAGGAAGGCTCAGGGCTCAAACCCGGCAGCCTTTCTGTCCCTGCATGGGTTCTTCCAGGTATTCTTTAGAAGCACTAATTAAAACTGAAACAGAAAACATTGATAAGAAGTCATGAAAAATTGTAATGATAGTTTAAAGCCCTTGTGAGATACGACAACGGTAAACCTCTTGGATCTCTGACGGTTAAGTCCACTGACCGTGGTTGAAATCTCTGGGCGCAACTACTATGTGGACCATGACTTCTTGTTTGTTTTGCTTTTGCCAAACTACAATTTTTTGAGGTCAACAGTGAACTTTCGTGCTCATATTTTCCACAGTTCCCCCACATCTGCCCCGAGTATCACAGAACAAGAAGGAAAAAGTCAGACTGGAGTCACATTCAGTCATACCAACAACATGATGCTCATGATTATCTCAAAGAAGTTGCAGTTTTCTCCACCTGTTTGTACGAGATAAGATTTTAGTTCCCTAAAAGAGATCAAACCAAAATTATTCATGACTGCGAAGATTCTCCAGTTTTGCAGCAAAGTCGACAACGAACGCAAACAAGCCGACTAAGAGCAAGAGGAAACAGAGCCAGTGTAACAGTTCTAGGGAAGAACTCCGAACACAGATGGAAAACCACTCAGACACAGCAGACTTGGAAAAGACCTATTAGATACTCACACAGCACATAAAAAGAAAGGAGATCCAACATATATTAACGCACTGTAGAGTAAAAACCACCTAGGACACTGTAATATAATACAAGTTGTGTTGATCTAGGATTTTGTTCACTGGTTTTGTTACTGCAAATGAAGTTCCTTTGAGACAGATGTTATTGTTCTGAGACAAAATGCAATTTATTTAATTTTAGATTAGATTAGATTAGATTAGACGATACACTAGCTTGTCCAAAGGAAACATAACTTGTTGAATACAGGGGCAGCTGATACTGTGCATATGATGCCGAGGTCGGGCACTGTTCGATAATGACATGAATATGAAAAACAATGAACTAGAATATAATGTCTAAGATTGTGAGACTGTTCCTGAGGTACGTCTGACTCTTTGCCCACTTGGTGTCCTGCCTTGTTGAGGAGATATGGGTGGAAAACCTGCAAAAACTAAATTCTGGACAAGAGTCTAAAGGAGGAAACTTCTAAGAGCACACAGACAAAGTTATTGACTGGCTGGTGGACAAAGTGGAGCTTTTAACAGCTAAAAAAGACCAGAATAGAGCAGAAAGTAGAGAGACTGTGGGACTGGTCTGACCTTACATGAACGAACCAGTTTACAGCGTCTCGTGTTCATGTCCAAGTGACACAGAACTTCTAAAAAACCTTTTAAAACTCTTTAAAGTCTGACTGACCACAGCTACATCTTGGAGGGCAGCACAGGTGTTCTTGGCTTAATCCTGCTTAGAATTTGTTCTGATCAGTTTGTGTCTATTTTCATGCCCAAAAATAGCAGCACAGAAACAGATCATCAGTAACCACAGCTTTTCTTTGCCAAACAAACCACGAGCCTGGTGGTCTCACCAAGTTTCAGTAGTTTGTTTGTTCCTTCTCTGTGTGTGTGTGTGTGTGTTAGAGTTAAAAATTCATCATGGCTGTCTGTTTGTTTAGCAGTCAAGTGTCTGATTGTGTGTCTGCCCTGACACACACACACACACACACACACACACACACACAGTTTACAGCCATACTGCCAATGTGTAACCGCAGCATGCTATGTGGAACAACAACAACCGCTGATGTCGCCGCTGGATGAAATGTTTAAAGCACAAAACAGCTTCAGACTTAAAATGTCTTACCAGAGTAAACAGTTGGTGACTCGCAGGGTCACAAGCCATCAGTCTGAAGTGATAATGGAGGCTGGAAGTACTTATTCTCAAGAAACACGGCCAATGACATGAAATGAGACGTGAAGTGAAATGGCTGAATATCTGTGAAATCTGGATAAGCATCATCCCCAGTGGGCTAAACGGGATGTTGTTGGTGATCATTGATCTTGCCTTTCCTGATCCGGCAAAGATACGGCTGTCACTAAAGGGTAAGACAACTCTGAGTTGTACTGGATTATTTTTATTATCACATGGCTCTGCAGATGCATCATCGTGTTTTCTTCAGTAGCAACGTAAGCCACTGACAGTTACTGGTACATTCAAGGGTCCACTGTAAACAGGAACTTCTATTACATAATTCGGCATACTTTTGATGGTTCCAATTTGCCAAAATGTAAACAGGTTTTGGCTTAAATTCAGGTCCAGGACTACCATATACTTCCTGATTACACCCCAAGCATTATGGAACCGCAACTTAGGTCATAATTATCACCAGAATGGTAGTAATAAATAAAATCAGCAACTTTTCTCGTGTGGAGGTCAGGCACAGTGTCAGACTGACCTACACTGCCAGCAGCAGCTCCGAGTCTATTTGAATATGGCTCAGGTGGCAGGTCTGAGTTCTGCAGGTGCAGAGCTGGTAGAGATCCGCTAAAATGGGCCTGTGCAGGTATCTAATAGAGATGTCATTTCGTGAAAAATGACGAGGTCAAGAGTTCCCTCTGCTCAAATACAGCCGCACATAAACACAAATGTTCACACGTATTGTATGCGTCCACACACACACACACACACACATGCAGGTTTAAGTACAGAGGTATGGGCTTACAGTAGATACCCACACACACACACACATTTATGCCATGGCAACGCTGTCACTTTTAATCACATTTCAGTGTTGCAATGTGGCAGAATCTGAGTGCTAAACCAGCTGTTCTTACTCATGTGCACACACACACACACACACAAACTCAGGGAGAAAACATCTGCAACTCCTTACAGAAAGGGAAGAAAGTTTTACACTTTCAATTTATAATACAGCAGACAGCAAGGTGCAGATTGAGAAACACCCAGAGAGACAATGGAGAATTACAGAGATGTGAGAAACATTATTAGATCAGATTAGATTAGATCAGACTGGATTAGATTTAGAAGTTTGGACAGTCCCCAGGTGTAAATTGAGTCATTGCAGCACCAAGGTATGATCTCTGGCAAGTACTTGTATAAGAAGGAACAGAGTAAATAAAGGATCACGTACAAAAGTTTAAGTACATAGAGAGAGAGAACGGCTTGCAGTGAAGAAAACAAAGCAGCACAGTTGAACGCTGGACACTTGAACTGAACACTGAACACTTCGGAGTCCTAATACAGTCTGAAAGGTGACAAAGTACAAAAACAGATCAAAATCCCCCCACAAATACAACATTAAGCTGTGCAACATTTAATACTGCATTATGGGACATCATTTAACCATTTCATTGGCTCATCATACAAGAGCTGTTGACAATTTTTTGGGAATCCAAACAACAAAAGAAGCCCATGCTGGCCAACTGCTTTGATTGTACATGTGTGCCTAATAAAGTGGTTGACAGTAAAGCAGTAATGAGCAGCTGTCACTGCTGTGCTTGGCCTGAACTGTTTTCAGGAACTCTTCCACCACAGTTCTCCAGTGGTGGAGGAATTATTAGGATCCTTTAGTTAAGTAAAACCAACACACCAATCCAACGATCAAACAATAATCCATCACAAGTAAAATCCTCGAGTAGAAGCACAGAAGTGTTATCAGCAAAAGCTACTTGACGTATTAAAAGTGAAAGCACTCGTTCTGCAGAAAAAAAGGGCCGGACTGAAGTATTATTATGCCTGACATTTTTAGATCGTTAATTAAACTGGTGAATGTTGCTAAGAATAGAAATAGAAGGAGGTGGGGGGGGGGGGGGGTTATGTGCATTACACATAGTGAGTAATCTGGTATTTGGCTGGTGAACGGCACAGCGGGCTCAATTACAGGCAGTCACCTCAAATTAGCCTAGAATGACTCTAACACACAATTCTGGAATGAGTAAATCAGGATCAGGTGACGTAATCAGACAATACTGGTGCTGATGTGCACTGCAACCGTAATATGGACCTAAAAGAGTCAACAAAGAATCCAAAAGCACCACTAAGTGCTGCAAAGGACCTCAGCGGCTGGCAAAACGACTACTAAAGCCAGAATACCAGTGCAGCCTGTTATGAATCGTCTGTTGCTCGTAGCCTTATTTTCAAGTTGTGCCTTTTGAATAAAAAGGGACGATGAGAGGACACCACCTCACCAAAGGGTCGGCACTGTGACCACCGGCAATAGCACAGGTTTAACACATACACTGTTCCGCCAGAAGAACAAACTCTGGGACAAGTGACCACAAGAGCACACAAGGGGACACGGAAAATATTTTAGAGAAAAGATTTCACACGCAGCTGCTCAGTTTAACTCTATTAACCTGTGAGACGGAGCGACGTCGTCCACTGATGTTACTAGAATTAGAAGAAAAAGCAGAAAGGTATCAACGATAGTAACAGGACAGAGTAAAGATCATGCAGTCCACATGAAGGCAAACTGTGGCCGGCAGTTGGTGTTACTGTGGTAGCGGAGGTGGTTGGAGAGTTTTGCCTGCACTAGCCAAGACATACACACCAAACCGGCCGTCATCACCAGCGTTTGTATCCAGAGATCAGAGCAGAGCGGACTTACACGAGGAGAACACTGGTTCCCACACTTTCAGCCAGTCTTACACTTTATGAGAACCTGTGGCTCTACTCCATGACGAAGCAGAGACCAAAAGAAAGATGAGATGTGAGGGCTCCACCGCTCTGGATGGTGCTTTCACTTAAACAGACTGCCGAAGTGAAACTGCATGCTTTTAGAAGGAGAGGCTGCCTCTTGGCCTCTCAGCTGTGACAATCCAACTTCATTATGCATTCTATCCTCACTGACCCTCTTTCACCCTCCATTTACTCCCATTCGCGGCTCCCCCTCCCATCTCCCATCTCCCATTCAGCCTCGCGCAGCTCAAAAACGCAGTGTGTCAACTGGTGAGGCCTGCAGGTCAGACTTTGGAGAGTCAAAACACCAACCGGTTGACCTTCACATATCAGAGCGCTCTGAATGAGCTCGCACATAGTTTGAGTTCAAAGTGCAGCAGAGTGAAAAGGCCGCCGTTACTACTGGTCGGTCAAAACGAGTCCCGGAGGAGTCAATCAGACGCAGGGTAGCAAAGGTGGGGTTTTTTAAGCAGCGTAAAAAAAACACTGCAATTTATGGAAGAGTATATTTCCAGGTTATATTTCTGCTTTCCGAAGGTCCAGGTGGGTTTACTATTAATAAAACAGAACATCTCCCATTACATGTGTTTCTTATAAATGTTTCAGATGGACACACATGGAGTGGGGTCCTGCTGGGAGGTGGATAGAAAGGGAGAAATGGACAAGGGAAAGAAAGAGAAGCTGTAGAGAAAGGGGTGGCGGGGGGGGGGGTGGTTATCAGGTTACGTTATCTTCAATTACATTTCATCAGAGCTTCGGTCCCGCAGCTGTTAATATTACAAAAATAACATTATTACATTCATTGTGGGATCATCCAAAAGACATGTGACGATCTAAAAGCTCTTCCTGACTGAGACCGAGCTCGTTCTGGATACTAACCCTAACACACTAACAGCAGCATTGATGGACGAGGTGTCAGCTGATAAAGCTGCACCGCACCTTCTGTATAAAAGGTACAAACATGGGAGGGGGGGGGGTAGTATCCATCTTTAACAAAGCCAAATGGAGGTGTGTAAAAAGTCCGAACCAGCAAGAGGAACGCGGCTCTGACACTTTTTGGTTTGACCCACCATAACTGTAAAAGGTCATTCAGACCAAGAGCGTCATGGATTTTTATACATGCAGTGGACAAAACTTATTTTTATATCTTACATTTATAAGCTTTGTAGAATTTGAATTCAGTGCATTGGACTGGACAGTGGCCATTAAGTGTATAGCAGAAGGTGGGGGAGGTTTTTTTACTTCCTCTTCTGCTGAGTAGACGTCATCCAGAGAGCGTTTATGCTTTTGCCGTTAGATGTCACTGCTGGAGCTTTAGCCTCCTTCTTCGGCTGCTTGCTATTCTTCTTTCTCTGTCAAAACCGTTTTTCGTAAGATGTACCAGATTAGGTGCAGAGAGTCGCTCAGGTTGTCTTTGGCTCAGAAGAAGAAAAACTAAGGGCGAGTGTGGACAGCACTGGAATGACGTTGAAATAAGAAAGGATGATTTAAAGCCTAAACTGGTGTGTGAGTTTTGGATATGATCGCACATGTGAGTAATCTCATCCACCTGGTTTCCATCTACAGCGATTAGACATGAACACACACACACACACACACACTTCTGTTTAGGTCAGGCCATGTTTTATGAGCAGGATGCTCACCACTGTATGACATGACATAAGCAGGGATGACGTGTGTCACAATGACAATGATATTGATTGAGTTAAAAAAAACATGCACAACAATCGTATGGCTGATGAATGTCACACTAAATAAACTGATTGCACCAGATCTGACTTCCAAATGAGCCAAACTTTGTCGAACATCCAGTCCTAACATGCCAGGATGGAGGCAAGCAAATAAGTGAAAAACAATGCATCACCAAATGACTTAACAGGAACTGCAGATTTTTGTGTGGGGGAAAAAAAAAAGAATAAAAAAATTGAGGTTGAGGGAGTTTTTCCAGACAAGACTAAAGTTACATGAAGAGCAGTAAAAACAGTTGGAAACTGTTGCACAGTGCATGTTACTGGGGTAGGGGTCACAAAGATCAGCCAGAAGGACACTTCCAGACCAGCGTGAAGGTGCTTGTGAACATAGAACTGAAATGTACAGATCAGCATCATTGTCAACAACCCCTGACTCAGCTATTTGAGTCAGTATCGACCCGCCGTGCAACACCGATATCGGTACATTCCTTGTTCGGCGCAGCACAGGCCACCTGGCAGAGATCTGCTCTCTGCTGAGTGCACTTCTCTACTTTAGTGATATTCATAGTGGACAAAGCTGATCTCGGATCTCAACACTCAGCCGGAGCAGTGAGCCTGAGCTCGACGATCCATAGAGAAATCCCAGAAAATTCCTTCGCAATGATTGCTAATTACTCACCACATTCTTCTGCAGACTCCAGGGGGTTGTGAAATATGACCGAGAGATACAGACAGACAGGGGTGGGGTGGGGTTAAGGGAGAGGGGGGGGGGGGGGGGTGAAGAAGAAATAATAGAAACTGAGATATGAAAGATGGTGCGGTGACTGGGTCAGAATAACGCCTGCAGACAGAGAGAAAGAGCATGACACTGTTCTATTCTTAGTCGTCTCCATCGCGATGAAGTAAGAGTGATGGAGCAACATGAGCCCACACGGAGCAAAAGAGAGACATTGAGACAGAGAGAGACAGATGCTGGCGTTGTGAAAAGTATTTCACCACATCCATCCGTCTCCTTCAGAGTTCAGGGTCATCTACAGATTACATGAGGGTCGGAAACTTTCTGGCAAACTACGGTGCCCTGCAAGAAACCATCATCACTTTAACCATAATTGATTTTCAAAGATAACAGAAATATTTGACTTGGAAAGAGGTTTTAAATCCCAGCTTGGTCAGAGTTTCTGTCACGGTAAAAAATTCATCCCTGAAACATAACTCGTGCTGTTTCTGTGCGCTCGGATGGAAAATCGAACATGAACAAGTGTCTGTTTTAAATGAGCTCAGCAGAGAATACATCCCGAATCTGTGGCTGAACAGCATCACTTTTGCTATGTAGAAGCTGGCACGTTAGCAGCTCCGGCCTCCGTTTGGAAAGGTCAAGCATCCGCTGATCTCCGCATCAAGGAAAAACTGATGGAAATAACAGCACATACAAAAACAGCTTTTATCCTTCCACTGCCATCAGGAACACTTAGATAAGTGGCCAATTTTATAACTATGCTTTAATGTTTCAGATTAAGGAATGTGCTTTTGCTACCTTCCTGGTGACCATCGTTTTCTTTTCATTTACCTGCGATAAACATCCTTTCCAAGTCAACTGTCAGCGCACTGAAACGAATGAAATCCAACGTAGAGGGTAAGAAGAAACACAAAAAATATGATCAAGTGTTCAAAGTGGGAAGATAAAATCAGCATGCAAAGACTTGGCTTCATATGCTGAAGCTGCTCTGGGAAACACTTGAAGTGGCGAATGTAATGTGAGCCAGCAGGGATTCTCTCGCTCATCAGGATCAAAGCTGCTGCCGCTCTTTTTTTTTTTTAGCCGTCTGAGAACAAACCGAGAGCACAGCATCACCTCAGCGTGTTTTACCACCAGATGGTGGCAAAGAGCGCCATTTGGTATCTGTGGCATCTTTAGGATCTGACTGCTTTCACACTGAATGACTGCAGTCAAATGCAGTTTGTCGGCGAATGTTGAGAACTAATTGAAAAGTGGTTACGTGGCTTTATATCATACTGGTCGTGTTGTGCATGATGTAGGGTGTTCTTCTTCTACTGTTTTAACAGAGAGAATTATTAAAACCATTAAAAAATACACGTTATGAACGAGGCTCATCGTCGCTGCCCTAAGAAAATCTACTGGGGTCCATGTGGGAATCAATAAAATAAGGTTTTCGCTGTGGCACATCCTCTAAGGCTGACTGAGCCACTTCACTGGCATATTTAAATGCTGTCCTGCATTGAACAAAATCGGGGCAGGGTCTCAAAAAAAACTCCACTGATCCTTGTAATTTCACATCGATGGTATTTATCACACTGAAAATGATTCACATAGAAGAACCAGCAAGTGGCCAACAACAAATACTGTATGATCAAATTAACATTTAAGAATTCTGTCTTGTTTGTCTGAGCATTTTGAGATCGACTGTTTTGGCTTGTTTGGTTAAAGCACATTCATCTGGTGCATCGGGCAGGGGTGTCTAGAAAGTGTTCTTACCATTATTAACTGTTATTTCGAAATCGGTGAGTTGATGGGGCTTACCCTCAGAAAACCCCAAGGCAATGAAGCATAAAAATGTTCTGGAGCAGATCCCGCAGGTCAAAAGGAAAACTAGACGTGGAAAGCCAATGAAAACATGGAGGAGAGGTAAAAAACAAAGAGGAACCACTCGGAGAGTCATGAAGACAAATGGCAGTGAACAAGGTTCACTGGAGGGTTTGACTGGGGATTTTTCCTCCATAACAGGCCAAATGTAGTAAGTCAAATGAGTCAAGGAGAAGCATGTTCAGCTTTGTAGCTGACTCAGTGTGCACGCTGACGTGCTGCATGCAGTACCGTACAGTCAGAAGCTGAACAGGGCTTCTTCCAGGCCTGAGCTCTTACTGATGTTTTTGGAATCAAGTATAATCTGATTTATTCAAGATTATGGACCAAGCGTTGACACCCAGTGTAGCACTGATTCATTTTTCAATAAATACGCATTTGTCAAAAGTGTTTAAAGGCCCAGAAGACGCCACCGGAGGCTGTAAAAGTCATTCCACTTCTCAATACAAACGGTTCGGAGGGACATTAGTTCCTGACATGATGTGAAAGAGCATCCAAAACACGAAGACCTCGCCAGAAGAATTTTTAGCCCACTGTTGACAGCTGATAATTGTAATTGGAATCGTCCTCTGAGGGCCGAGACTGTCCAAACTAAGCTACATGTCTATCTGGTCAGGAGCTGGGGAGACGTTTTACTCTCCAAGTGTCCCAACCAGGTCGACCAGGCGCTACACCGTCAAAATCTGTATCACATCCCGTCCGTACAACCATCAGCATAAAGCACTCCGATTGTGGCTCAATATATGGACCGTATTCCTACAGGAAGTCGCCCTACGCTGCAAGTCTTTGGACTGTGGAGGTAAACGGGAGCGTCTGGAACCACACAGACACAGAAGGAACGAATGGGCAGACGGACGGACGATTGTTGCACCATGATGCCACTGCATTCACAGCAGTGTCAGCACACACTCATATCAGTCAGTGCTGCACCAGCGGTCAAATGATGTATCGAGGAATTGAAAGAAAACGCAAAAATAATGGACTAAGAAGGCGTTTCTCCTCATGAAAGTAACGCCGGTGATCTGCTCGGACAAGAACGACCAACTAATCAACCGACCAAGCAGAAGCTGGTGCACCACATTCATTTAGCCCAAATATTAAAATATTAGTCAATATTTCTTAAACATAGTTTCATGGCTGCACATTTACTCTCTTGCTGAGTTTGAGTGACAATCACAAACCTGTGTAAGACAGATGTTTCCAGCACATAAGCTCTGACAAACCCACCGTACGCTGCAGGCTAACAGAGGTAACAACAAGCTCAGTGGAACGTTTAGCAGCTGCAGAGCCAGATGTTGTTTCTCGGTCTATGAGCCGGGTGCACAGAATTTGCTAACTGAAATTGACTCAAGTGACCTCACTTGAGACAATTTGTCAGATTTCACATGCACATCACAACACACAACTCCCCCTGGACCCAGAAAACTACTCCACTACTCCAAAAGACCTGTGAGCACACTTTGATGCGTAAAATCAATTCAACTTTATCCGTTCTGATACTCAGCGTAAGAACTGTGGATTTAAGCAGCGACATTGAGCTCTGGACGTTAGCCTTAAATAGAATCAATCAGAAAAGACCGGAGGCGACTCAACAGTGAGAACTTGTGTGTGTTAAGGTGAACACTGAACACTATTTGAAGCGTGAAACAAGGAATTCAAGTGTGTGTGTGTGTGTGTGGGGGGGGGGTTGATGAAATGCTTGACAACCTCATTACTGCATGCATCATCTCCAGCGCACTCATGTAAGATCTGCTTTCATCGTCAGACAGCGAAATGAGGTTTTCGGCCCACAGCAGAGACGAGCTGCTATCAGTTGTTACTCAGATTCCTCAGAACAACTGCAGCGGCTTTAGAGGCGGAAGACAGGAGCCGAGAGAGAAACTCATCATCCCAATTAAGAGTCCACTGTGATCAAATGGCTGCATGTTACTGCTTAGCACTTATCCCCCCCCCCTGCACACACACACCACACACACACACACACACACACACACACACTTGACCCCTGTGACACCTGCCTTTATTGGCTCTTTTCTCTGGCTAATTTGAAAACACTCCTTCCTAATCCTCCCCCCTGGAAAATGTTCACTTCTCTCTCTCTCCCTCCCTCCCTCCCTCTTCTCTCTCTCTCTCCCTCTCAGTTTCTTTAGCAGGTCAGTTCAATTCAAATCTGTTGTGCTGGCATGACATTAAAGAAAAGTGGGTTTCAATGGTCTATCAATCCAATCCAACTCTTATTATAAAACACGACAGATGGATAATAACGGTTTAACAAAAGCCAGTAAATATATGGAGTGTTACCTCCTGTGTGCAAAACAATATGCAGCTTGTTCATAATGTGACACACAGAATCAGAGTTTGTGTGTCTCTCCGTCCTTGACCTCTCTGATCCCGAGGCTCAGCAGAAAAAGCTCGGGCTAAACCTTTAATGATATCCTGTGAACCAGAACAGACGATTACAATCAGTTAGGAAAATACACTCAAAGAGATCTGGCTTTGGCTTCTCGTTCTGAGCACTGGCTGTTACTAACGCGCCTTTTGTTTTCACTCAAAGCCACGCACACACACACACACACACACACACACACCAGGGGAATAAAGCCTGGAGAGTGAATTGAGATAAAACTGAGTGAGAGGGAGAAAGTGCAAGTTTGTTTTGTTTCCTTCTTTTTCCGGCCGTGTTTGAACAGTTTAGTGACGTTTGGTGGACTGTGTCTCTCCGAGGGATGCGCCACTTGCTCAGGGTTATTTGCCTGCATTATCTGGAGGTGCCCACGCATTCTGTCGGTCGGCCACACGGTAAATCAAGTGCACTTCATTCTCCCAGGATACTTGCACATGTCGAGGAGCTAAAGGAACATATTCTGGGGACACGGGTGCATTTTCTGATTCACTGAATCCGAATAAGATGTAACAATCTCACATATGCGACAACTGTGGCTGCGTTAAAGACAAAAAGAGATCTGAGGATCCCACAGTTCCCATAATGCAACTAAAAACCATCTTTCGTTTGACCCGCCTGCACCCCTAAACGCCCACTTCCCTCAAACCTCACACCTCCAGCTTGTGGTGCACAGTTCTTGTTGGAAATACCACCGGCTGAGTCCTTCGGTGCCTCTTTAATAAATGAGCACTGAATGTCAGAATGATCCACAGTCAGTACTGTGACTCTGATCTGCTCTACTGTACATCATTAGGATTTAAGCCAACCTCAGCAGGGGGTGGGGGGGGGGTCCCTGTGAAGAGGTTTTGCTCTCCACTACACACCAGCTGTCCTTTACTTTTTGCTTTTAGTGGATATAGGAAACTGTTCTGTGACCTCCAGCCATGGAGTCCCTAAAATAACAAGGTGAAAAATTAAACTAGTCCTCATTGCTGTGGGGGGGCAGACAGACTCCGTCCCTCCCTCCTCCAAACCTGGAGACTTTTCACTTGGATTTGGACAGAACAGGATCACCCAGATCCCATCAATCCCAAACTGGAAACCCCGACCAGCCTGCAACAGTGAAATGATGGTAGAAAAAACTGAAATATTAAGAGCTGCATGGTGCCCCCCCCCCCCCCCCACCACCACCACCACCAGCCCTTCATCCTAAAGTAATAACCAGATGTTCCTCAGGGAGTCAGGCTCCTATTTTAGTTTAGCCCTGTAACCCCACTGAGAACCTGACAGGAGCATTAAGGGACTCAGATTTGGACTGTGTGGTCCCTGGACCCCCTGTGAAGGAGGTCCCTGGACCCCCCCTCCCTGACACAACCAGGTGAAACACCGGCAGGCTCGTGCTGAGTGAACTCAGACAGGTTCACTTGAGCCAAGTTCTGCTGCTGTCCCCCCCCCCCCCCCCCCCCCCAGACTCACCGGCTCGTCCATCTGCTCCTCATAGTCATAGTAGTCGCTGTGGCTGAAGTCGCTGGCGAGGTTTGAGTAGAGGAGGTAAGCCAGAAGCAGAGACAGTCCCAGTAGGTGCATGTTTGGGGAGTCCTCACGGCTCTGTGCTCCGACAAGCATAAAAATTTAGAATTTAAAAAACCCTCCTGTGCGTCTGCGCTGCGTCCTGCGTCTGCCGCTGGTTCCACTCTTTCATTTGGCCTCTCTGTCTGTCTGTCTGTCTGTCTGTCTGTCTGTCTGTCTGTCTGTCCGGTATGTGCTCCACAGAGAGCCTGCAGCAGCATGTGTGTGATCCCTTGCTGTGTGTGAATGAAAGCCCGGTCAGATGGGAGCGGATCAAGCTGCTGTCTCAGTTCACAGGAAGCGGACGAACCCGCCTTCAAAACAAAAGCCTGCAACTGCCCGCTTTTCTTTAGAAGGAGCGGCGACTGCCGTGCCTAATCGATACTTTCTGCTGACCTCTGTCGCCGACTGATGGCCAGTGCACTCCGTCACCTCTTTCCTAAATGAAAAATCATGTTTTCACCCACAGAGGGTGAGCAGCCATGCCTGTCTCTTTTTGGCCAATTATCTGAATAAATCACCAATCCATTAATCATTGATCATTTATTATCTGTCGGTCAAGAACTCACGGATAAATATGGTTTTACCCAGTGATCAGGGGCTCGTCACCGACACACTTCATGATGATCGATCATTAGATGGAAGCCACGTGATTCATTTCAATTAGTTTTCTTTAACTTTGGTAACTTTCTTTAGTTTTCTGTTAATGACTGTTTTCAAAGCTGATTGTGGCTCATTATTATCCACTAATACATCATATGAGACACTTTAACTCTGCATTAGTGTAACTGTGTTATCAGCTCGTGTCCCGTTTGGCACAGCTGGAAGCTTTGTGTCGTTTTATTGAGAAAGGTCCAAGCGGAAATGAGACTTTTGTGTTCTTGTCAGCTTCACACGGGAGTCTGAGGAAAAGAGCAGCGATCAGCTGACAGACAGGTGAGGGAGGGGCCGGGGGCGGAGGAGGTGTGCACACCTCACCAGACCTGCAGTGATGTTTTCACTGATCTATTTGTCGCCATTGATTTCTTCTTTTGCTTCATGTGTGGACTGAGATCAGAGCTGTGGCTGTGGCCCTGCTCACCACATGTCCTGTGTGGACAGTCAGGTGTGTCAGCCCTGACCAGCCTCACACACACCTCCCCTCCTACATTCCTCTAACAATCACAGTCTGGTTGTCCTGAGTGAAAATGTCGAACTGAACGTACATTTACATCCAGCGTTTATCTAATATTCATTGTTTTTCATACATGTCATCATATATAAGCAATTGTAGTGAATGAAGTGAACAGGACCTCTCTCTCCCTGTCTCTCTCTCTCCCTGTCTCTCTCTCTCCCTGTCTCTCTCTCTCTCAGATAGTATTATGGTGATGATCAGTTAGCTGAACACAAATACACCTTGAATACACACTTGTAAGGATGCTGTTAGGACCCAGTGTGGTGTGTGTTATGTTTGGCAAGG
>NC_092014.1:28416756-28419256 GCF_042242105.1 Pempheris klunzingeri | reverse complement strand
ACAGTGGCTGGAGGGAAAGCAGACTAGTGCAGAGTTAAGCCTCTTGTTAGCTAGTTGACACTTGGACACCATTAATTAGACGGGGCCCAGGAAACAGGTCAATGACCTTACTAATAGCGAGTGTGTGTTTGGATCTGAGTTTGTGTGTTCGTGCACGACACTGTGTTTCTGAGCTTTATGACAAGAGTCGGGGGTTAACTGGTTTTAGTTTGGACTCTGCTGACTGTCTTTGTCATTTATGCTGAGAGAAATGCTGAAGTCTGGAAGTCTCGTCGATCTCCTCAACTCTTAATCTCTTCTCTCTTTGCTTATTTTCCGCTCCCTTTATTAGTTACTACATGTCTCGGTTAAGCATTCCTTGTATTCTTATTTTCAGTAGAAAATAATAATATACTGTGTTCTTATAATTTTACATATCAGTGGTAAAATAAAAACTGTTGAAGCTCATGGGGATAGAAGTTTATTTGGTTGAAGTGTGGTGTTTAGGGCAGTTTTATGGTTTATATGATTTCTAAGTTGGTTTATGGCCATTTGTACTCGATCATCATCGGATAGTGTTACTCTCTATTGCTTTAATGTAACATCACATGTGAGCTGAAGGTGAATGAGCATAGTTAGTATGTTGTTGTAGGAAGTTTAGCCTGTGTTGTTCTCTCTCCCTGCGTCCCTCCAGCTCTCGGTTACATAAACAGTAAATCCTTGGCTCAACACTGACCTCGTGGTTAGGCAATTAATTGTGAACACGCACACACACACACACACACACTACAAAGCCGAATAGCTCAGACCCCCCACAAACAGCAGGTCAAAGTTACGCACTGAGAGCCAGTCTCTCTCTCCCTCTGAGTGTGTGTGTGTGTGTGTTCATCCCTCCGTGCGTCAGTGTTTGTGTGTGTTCCCTAATTGGAATGCTATGCTTTTGGCCGTGCAATCACAGACGTCTGTGGAATTTGAGCTGATATGAAAATAATTACTTAACTTTGGCTCGCTCAGACGTTGTAACGAGCCGTGTGTTTTCACAGAGTCACAAATGTAACGCAATATGCTTCGGCGTTTACGCTAAAAACTTGTTATAACCTGCTCACAGGATGTTTTTTCCTCAGTCTGCCTCGGTGTTCTTCGTCTTAGCGCTTAAGTTCTTCTTCTATGTCAGCCAGCGTGTGCAGAGTGCTTAATCATGGCAGAACATTGGCACAAATGTCAGTGTGTGTCAAGGGTGGAACTGTGTGTGTGTGTGTGTGTGTGTGTGGCTTGTGTATTTGGCTAACATGGAGACATGTAAATCCCTGATTAGCTCTCTAACATAAACTTCCTTCACTGACTGATCAACACAGGAATACCAGACAGGGGGCTGGATGGGATTCGACGTGTATGTGTGTGTGTGTGTGTGTGTGTGTGTTTTGAAATGATGGTTTGACCATTTGCTAGTGAGTGTCGCACACTGATGTAAGTGTGGAGAGCTCACACAAGAGAAGGATCCTGAAATGTGAACTTTAGCATCACTGACATTATATATATTTGACATGTTACTTCTTACGTCGTTCTTTTCATCCCTGTGTTTGCAGGCTGCACAATATTCCCATTTACACACATCCTTTTCGTCCCAGCATCCCTTCCTCTACCCTTCCTTCAGCCGTATACAGCGATATGGCCTCAGCTCCTCCCACTATCTGTCTAACAGCCGAGAAACACAAAGCCTTCCACCTAAGGGCTCCACCACATGCTAACTTAGTCTTTTCAATGTCCTCCTCCATTTCCTGTTAGCCTTTCCCCCTCCCTCCTCAAACAAATGCTTTTCCAGCCTGTACCAATCATTAATACACACTAGCAGCGCTGCCCTCTCCTTCAGCTTCATCAATGTATCATCCATTTCTCTCATCTCCAGCACATTTTCTCTGGTTAGATGTAGCCCAGCTCCTTCAGCCATCCCTCATCCACACCAGCCAGTCGAGTGAGCAGCAGAATAACTAAGGTCTAGTGCAGCTATCTATTACCTCCACATCAAAGGACCTCACTTCCACAAAATTCACTTCCAAAAAAAATTGCCTCAGCAGATAATCATCTTTCAGTCGTTTTTGACATGGCTTTTTGTTGCTGCGGGTTGGGCTTTCACAGCTGTGATGTTCTTTTCATTACCCAGGCAGCAAGGCTAATACATGAGTATAAGTATTTCTGCACATCCCAATCCTGCAAGCATTGTGTCCTGCCCCCAGACCCTCCACAGTATCCACCTCATCGCCCACATCCTCCAGTATTCAACCCTTGCAGCACTTCCTCCCTTAATCCAGAAGCTCATCAACATGCCCGTCAGTTAACGTTCCCATCCCAAAAGGAATCGACAAAAGGCGAAGACCAGTCCTCTATCAAGGAGGCAGGATGGTGTGCAACAATTCAAACCACCTCAGCTGCCCCCCCCCTTTCTAACTGCACACCTGCTCTTTCTGCTGTGGTGCCCACGACAGCCGTAGCTGCCCCCACAACCCAACCACACCTGCAAACT